>NC_050574.1:59250777-59334831 GCF_011100635.1 Trichosurus vulpecula | reverse complement strand
CGCCTGTGGACTTGATAAAGGTATATCACCCATTCCCCTCTGACCCCTGGCTCCCCTCTCCCAATTCATGTAACTCCTCACTCACTGTATAATGTTGTCTCCCAACATCCATTGATTCCTGAGTACAGGGGCTATGGGGCTTAGTCTCTGGCACTTTGCTTCAGTTCTGCTCCTCTACCTTCACTTTTCTGCTTTCTTTTAGCTCTGTTTACATATTTATCACTTTGTATGCCTTTTAAAATACTTCTTGATGATCCCTCTTTGTTTTTATATTTAAAATATAAAATGCCTAGGCTATGACATGCAGATAAATGAGCAGTCCTTTAGAAGTATATGGTCTCTGAAGAATTGAAAATGAGTGTCACACAGAGGACAAGAGAGACGGTCTGGGTGGGTATGAGTAGGTATATTAAAAATAGATTAATCTGAAGAATAACAAAAGGACATCCACAGGCAAATGTATGAAAAAAGAAGCTGGGCTAGTCATGTGGTGAGAGAGAAGGATGAGAGATGGACAGAGCAAATTCTCCGCCGCATCCTCACAATGTTAGGAGAAAAGGAGAAATGGCATACTGGGAGGCTCCCTTCTGATGAACCTGTGGGAAGATATGAGCAACAGTTTCATAGGATAAGCAGTTGTGCATAGTGTGTGAACTGGATCATTGGTGTAAATAGTCAAATATCCCCGAGATGATGGATCTATTTGTTTATGTGTATGGTTATTCAAAGAGAGCTAGCCCCTCTCATGGGAAGGCTTGCTGGTCCCTTTTTAGGACCTTGCACTCAACTCTCACGTGTGGCTCCAAGAAGGTGTAGCATGGGTAGTGGTCACACCCGGTAAACCATCTTGGCAGACGGGCTAAACCAGGTTGAGGGTAACCTACAGACCTCAAACCCATCGGTAAACTAGAGGGGTTGTCTCCCCCAAGTATGTGAAGACTCCCCCTGCCAATGGAATGGATAGATGAGAACAATTTGTTCCAACTGCCATGAAGGTGCATGAAACAGTTTCTGCGGAGAGCTTAGAGCTTGGTCAGACATCAAAGACGCCAAGGTCACCCGCTGCATCTCAGGCCATCGCCAGTTATCTTGACTTTTGTCTTGCTGCTGGACTTCAATGACTCTGGAAGTGAGAGTGAGGCTAATGATTTGGTACAGCTCTTCCTCACTGAAATCCAATTCACGTACAGAGTCAGGATGTCACCCTGTGGTATCATTGGTCCTCTTTGGAAATGGACGAAACAGCAACAAAAACAGCAAGCAGAAGCAGAAGCATTTTACCCTATAGGTTAGCGTTTCTCTTTATCTTTTAAAAAATAACCTGTAAATACGGGATAACTTATTTTATTATTTATTCTTTTCCTGATAATTATACTTATTTACCTTACTTTTGCTTCTGCTGTTTGGGTTTTTTTTGCGACTTGAATATTCTTTTCAGGAATGCTTCAAATTCCCCTTTTTGGTTGAAATGCCATCTTTTTCATTGAGGACTGAGGCTTACATTTGCAGGGCAGGTTGTTTTGGGCTGTATCTTGAGTTTCTTTGATTTCCAGAATATGCTATTCCATTCCTTTCTGTGGGTTCTAGGGGCTGTGGAATACTCTTGTGTTTATATACAAATATATATATATATATGTATATATATACACACATATATACGTATATACACACATACACACACATATATACACATGTATATATATTATATATGTCTGGCTACATATATGATCTATATATGTCTGGCTATATATGTAAAATATATATGTCTGTCTCTCTCTATATAGTTATACATTACATATACTCCTTTATATTTGAAGATCTTTCTCCTAGCCTCTAATAGAATTTTTTTTTGTTTGGCTCAGGAATTGTTCAATTTAACCACTATGTGGCTTGGGGTTTGAGGCATAGGTTTTTGTTTTTGTTTTTCTGGAGGAAATATGTAGATTCTTCCCACTGGTACTTTGTTTTCTGTATTTAGAAGTTCTAGGAGGTTTTCTTCCCTTATTTCCTGCATTATGGTATCCTGGGGTTTTTATTTGTCATGTTCCTCTTGGAGAACTATAATTCTTAGGTTATCTCTACACATCTTATCTTGGAGGCCAATGGCTTTTGCTTCCATAGAGATCATATGTTCTTTTAATGCTATTGCCTTGTGTTCTCTTCTTCCTTCTGCCGTGTTTTCTTCCATTTCCATATTCATTTCAGATCTGTTCATCTCTCACTTCTTTGGAGAAGCTCTCTATTGTGGATTAACTTTTTTCTAATCTGTTAATTGGATTTTATATTTCTGCTTTTACAATAATAAATTTTGATAAATATTCATTCCTAATTTATTTTCTTATATATTTCATTTATTTTTTTTGAACCATTCTGGAATTTCTTATTGTTTGATGCTCTTCTGGGATTCCACAGGACTCTGTATTTCATCAGGCATTGATTCACTTTGTTTTGTAATATTTGTTAAGAAGGCTTTCTAAACTCTTAGAGGGTTTAGTATCCATACTTTCTTCTAGTTCTAGGATCCTCCGTTGATTTGTTGGCTTATGCTCTGGGTTTTAATTGATCTGTCTTCCTTTTTAAATCTGTGGTGACCTTTTTTCCCTTATATTCCCCTATGTACTCTCCTTCTTTTCTGGCAGATGTGTCCCTAGGGTTGGACTGCCAAGCTTCCTCAGCCTCCTTCATGTTTGAGACTTTAGGATTTCGGTTTCTTTGGTCTTGGTCCCTGCTTCTGAGTAGCTTCCTGGGGGGTGATATGGGGAGAGGACTGGCCCTGGTTGACTTTCAGGCCCATGTCCTTTAAGCCTGGGGCAGTTCTCACACTTGCTGGCTCCTCAGCTCCTAGCTCTCTTCCATTCTTTCTCTGGCTCCCCCATGTATTGTCTGCCATTTTTTTGCATAGTCAGGGGATGATGTTGGGTAGATCATTCTGGATAGAGTCTCTGCAACCTGAGGAATCCCTAACCTAAGGGCCACTCTAGGCAGAGGGCAGCATGATTCCTGTCCCCTCCCTATATGACTGGGCAGCATCACTGTCTACCAGTTGTTCTGGGGTAGGAGTAAGCAGAGGCTAGGGTGTGTTGGGAATCCTAATATGAACACCAGAGACAAGCTCATGTGTCAGTTTGTGCTTCTCACTTGATACTATGGAGGGGTAGGGGTGCTGAGTGGACACTTTAATTATTAGCATTCTCTGGTGTGGATCCACTTGGGATTTTACCTTGGTAGTTCTCTCTTTTCTGTCCTGTGTGTTTGACTGTAATTACTCCTTACGTGGTACATGGTTCCCCTTTTGGTGGGCTTTTGAGTTAGCGGAAACTGTGAAAAGCTTTTTGGTCATGATTTTGTTGGTTCTATAATCCCCAAATCCTCATATTCCAAGGTCCTTTCTAGCGCTAACATTCTGTGCTCATAGGATCAAAGGATCGTATTCTAAGGTCTCTTTCAGACCTAATATTCTGTGATCATAGGATCATATTTTAAGGTGACTTGTACCTCTGAGATTCTATATTCTGAGTGAAGATCCTTCCAGTCTTAGCTTCTACATTTATAAGATCATAGAATCATGTTCTAGATCATGGCATTTTATGTTCTAAGGTCCTTTCTAGCTCTGACGTTCTATACTTTAAGGTCTTTTCCAGTTCTGACTGGAAAAAGATAGTTTGAACTGAATGCCCTATGGATACATTAAATTGAACATGTCCAAAATGGAGCACATTCTCTTTATCCCCAAGCCTACCCCTCTTCTGAATTTCTAAGAATCATAGTTCTCCAAGAAGAATATAACAAATAAAAACCCCAGGACACCATACTGTAGAAATAAGGGAAGAAAACTGTCAAGAATCTCTAAATACAGAAAACAAAGCACCAATGGAAAGAATCTCCACATGTCTATGGCAAGGGTGGGGAGCCTGCGGCCTCAAGGCCACATGTGGCCCTCTAGGTCCTCAAGTGCAGCCCTTTGACTGAATCCAAATTTCACAGAACAGTTAAAGGATTTGCTCTGTAAAACTTGGACTCAGTCAAAGGGCCGCACCAAGGACTTAGAAGGCCACATGTGGCCTAGGGGCTGCAGGTTCCCCACATCTCGTCTAGGGTATCATATCTTCCAATTACCCAAGTTTGCTCACTTGGTGACATCCTTGGCTCCTCCCTCTCAATCACCCCACAATCTACTAAGTTGCCAAATCTAGTCGTTTCTTTCTCCCCCTCTCTCTGATGTATCCCCTGCTTTGCATTGCCACCCTAGTTCAAGCCGTCATCACCGGTCTCCTGAGCTATGTACAACAATAACCTTCTAATTGGTCCTGCCACCTCCAGTCTCTCCCTACTGCAGTCCATCCTCCACTTAGCGGCCAAAGGGATTTTCCTAAAGTTCAGGTCTGACCACGTGTACCTCCCTACTCAATAATGGCCAGTGACTCCCTATTACCTCTAGAATCAGATATGAATGCCTCTGTTTGGCTTTTAAAGCTTGTCAGAATCTGTACTCATTCCTTCCCAGCCACACATTCTGTGGCTCATGGGCCCTACTTGCTGGTCTTTGCACACGATTCTCCATGTCCCCCTCTCTGAGCCTTTGTACTGGCTGTTCCCCATGCCTGGAATGCCCACTCTCTTTATTTCTGCCTCTTACAATCCCTGGCTTCTTTCAAGACTCAGTTCAAAAGCCATTCTCTAAAGGAAGCCTTTTCTGGTTGTCCCAGTAACTTTAGTCTTCTCTGCTAAGGTTACCATCCATTCACCCTTTATATATCTTGTATGTACCTATTTATATGCATGTTATGTCTCTTTTTATAATGCAAGTTCCTTGAGGGCAGGGATTGTCTGTACTTTTTCTTTCTATCCTCAGTGGTTAGCTCAGTGTTGAGTACATAGTAGGTTTTTAATAAATGCTTGTTGGTTGATTGATATCCTTTGTTCTAAGTTCCCTCCCACCTCTGACATTCTGTTCTCCAAAGACCCTCCTAACTCTGACATTCTGGGTTCTAAAGGCCCCCCCAGCTCTGACATTCCAAGTTCTAAGACATTCTTTGTTCTGGTGTCAGGGCAGCTCTGATATCCTGACTCTTCTGCATAAGGACCTTGATTTGGAAATATTCCCAGTCTGTTCTCTGGGGTGAAGCATCCCAGACTCTAGAACCATTCCCATGCCCCACTTTGGGGGACCCTAGGCTGGCTGGGGCTCCCAGTCTCTACCCTGATCTCCTCCCTGAGCCCACATCCATAAAGAGTACATTCTTCCTTCACCTGAACCTCGAAGGGCCTGGAGGATTTTTTAATAATGATTTCAGCATGTGCTTTGTATAAACAGAGGTTGGGTCTGTGGGGAGATGCAGGGAGTTCGGGCACTGGCCGATTGGTGAGGCTAAAAATAGAAAAATGAAAGGGCTGTAATTAGGAGGCAGAAATCTTGAAACAAATTTCTTGGAAACTCCCCTCCCTCAAGCCCCAGAATTCTTTTTTTTTCTCCCCATACAGATGGAACAGGGGAAGCCAGAGGGGTGAGGACTGGTATCACAACACAGGCTTCCTTCCTGGCTCAGAGAAGGGGGGATGAGGAGAAATGGGGGGAGTCGAGGGGCCAGGAACAAAAAGTCTGTTCAGGAGGCTGATTCTGCCTGACATGCTCTTTTGAGCTCCCGAGTAGCATTTACAGCTAAAGATATGGAAAAGAAAATAAATCTTCCAGGCCCAGCATCTTGCTTTAATTAATAACATAATTAAGTTCTTGGCCTCGTAGAATGGAATGATTTCGACACTCACTGTTCTTCTGGCAGCTGGGGGCAAGGAGGGGTGGGAGGGTAGGGTCTTGGCCCGCTCTCCAGCAGTGCCCTCAGAATGCTCAGGTAGGATGCAGGGCAGGCCATGGAAGCATCGGCCCAGGGAGCTAGCTCTAGGTGAGGTGGGGCGGCAGAACCAGGGAGGTCTTTAACATTTCTTTCCTTTGATTATTCAAATGCACATGAACTTTGAATACCAGACAGGCGCTTTCTCCGTAGCATGAGAGAGTTTCCTTTGTGATACGTTGTCTGTGGCACATGGGACCGGTACTTTCATCTCTCTGACAAGCTTCCTTATCTAAAGCATCCGACAAGAGGGTCTTTCAGACCTCTTCCTGCCCCAAATCCCATGATAGCATATTGCAGTGAAGGTTCACAATCTGACACTAGTCATCGGCATCACCATTGTCAATAAATGATACTAAATCAATACCGATAATACAAATCAATCAATAATAATGGATAATTAAAATAAATAAATGCTGATGATGATGATGCTAAAAATAAAGGTTTATGCAACACTAAACGTGGAAGAATAAAACAGAGTAGCAACTTGCCCAGGGGCCCATTTGTATCTGAATTCCATCACAAGAGATGTTGAGGTTGCACAGTGGTTAGTGTTGGACCTGCAAACAGGAAGACCTGAGTTCAAGTCCAGCCTCACTAGCTCTATGACCCTGAGCAAGTCATTTAATGGCTGCCTCAGTTTCCAAATTTGTAAATTGGGAATAATCATACCACCTACCTTGCATTGTTGTGAGGAGTAAATGAAGTCACTCTAAAATGCTATCTAAATGCTAGTTATTATCATTAATGGTAATGCTGGAGTTGTACCAAGGATGCTTTCAGTGAGTCTGAAGGTGAGCTCACATCCTAATACATTCATTTACCCCCCAAAAGTCATTTTATCCACCTATGCAATCATCTACATGAAGTATAAAATATCCAACACATATTAATATAATCTATCCTATATAAAACATTGAGTATAAAAGGACAATAGTAGGCTAGCCATTTGTCTGAACATCATCAAATGTGAGGGTTATTAATAATAATAGCTGACATTTAGTGCTTTAAAGTTTCTGAAACGCCTTCCGTAAGTTATCTCATTTGGTCCTGGAAACAACTGTGTGAGGTATGTGTCACTCTTCTTTCCGTTTTAGAGATTAAGAAACAGACTTGGGGAGATATCTGGTGCTCTCTCTGCTCTGCAATGAGATTTAGAATTGTAAGGGATGTTAGCAGGTCACTGGGCCTAAGACCCTCATTTTACAGAGGACAAAACTGAGGCTGACAGTCACACAGATAAATCTGTGGTGGAGACTTTATTCAAACCCTGGATCTTAACTCTAACTTCTGGGTCCTTTCCACTCCAGCGGCTTGCAAATGTTTTGGTCTTAGGATGCCTTTATTCTCTTAAAAATATTGAGAACTTTCCAAAGAACTCTTGTTTATGTAGTTTCTATGTATTGATAATTACAGTATTAGAAATTAAAATATCTTAGTATTATTATGGAAACGGCTCTGACTTCATGGACTACCAAAAGGGTCTAACGGACCTTACTTACCCCTACAGAAGCCCCTGGACCACACTTTGAGAACTCCTTCCCATGCAAGCTGGATGGGACACACTTTTCAAATCTTTCCCAGGACATGCAGATGTCTCGAGCTGGCTCTACTCCTTGGTCCTGGAGGACATTACCCAGAGACCACCGGGCAAGGCAGTGGACAGATTAGGTTCTCAGGCACAGAGGTAGCAGGAGTCTGCTGAGAGATTCCAAGAAGAAACACTAAGTAGGATGAAAACAATGACTTGTGGGAAGGAGGGGAGATCTAGGGAGAATGGATAAAACCATCACTAAGGAGGGAGGAACACAGTAGAGTAGAAGAAAGGAAGAAATAAGAAATGGGATACTGGGGGAGGGGGAGTCTAGTCTTTTCTCTGCTGCTAAATTCTCATGTTGTCTTTGGAGAACTTGTTCTAGCTTTCTGGAGCTGAGTCTCTTACCCATGAGATGAGGGGGTTGACCTAAATCAAAGGTTCTTTACCTTTTTTTGTGTCTTGGACCCCTCTGGTCACCTTTTCACAAGAATGTTTTAAAATGCATTAAAATAAAATATATAGAATTACAAAGGAAATGGTATAATATTGAAATAGAATTATCAAAATATTTTTGAAAAAACAAGTTCTGAATGCCAGGCTAAGAATTCCAGATTAGATGATCTCTAAGGATCTTCTCAGCTTTGATAGTCCATGTGTCAAGATCCTTCTTAGCTCTGACATTTTGTGCTCTAACATTTCATGTTTCTATGACATTTTATGAAGTTCTGACATTCTGTGTTCTAAAGGTCCTCCCAGCTCTGACATTCTGTGTTCTAAGGTCCTTCCCAGCTCTGAAATCCTGTGTTTTAAGGGTTCTCCCAGCTCTGACATTCTGAGTTCCGAGGTTCCTTCCAATTCTGATATTCTGTGTCCTAAGGGCCCTCCCAATTCTGATATTCTGTCTTCTTAGGGCTCTCCCTGCTCTGACATTCTAGGATTCAACAACAGGGTTGTTATGAAGATCAAATAAGATTGTCTGTTAAGCACTTTACAAACCTTAAAGAAATATGTGATTGTGTATACATGTGAGTGTGTATATGTATATATGCATATCTGTGTGTGTGTACACAGACCTATATACATATGTGTGTATGCCAGCTGGTCTATAGACAGGGTCTGCACTCACAGAACTTTTCTCCGGGGCAGGGCTAAGGTGGCCAGATGGTAAGGCACAGCTGAGGCCTTAGCCGGACTATCCTGCTGATCAGGATCAGCTGTGCCATCCTAGCCTTCTCTGTATACAACAGGAGAACTTGTTCCCTGTGTTCATGTATGGCGGACTCTGTAATCTACTTGGAGGAAGAGGGAAATTGGACTCTTGCTGCAACAAGGGACCTTATTCCATCCTCTTCATTTCCATATGATAAAATTGAGACCCAGAGTGAGAAGTAACCTGCTCAAAGTGGTGGGACAGCCAGGATTGGAACTGAGGGCTCCTGACTCTTAGGCCAGGTTTCTTGTCAAAGAACCACTAAAAACCTCTTAGGGAAAGAAAGAAGAGGAAAAGGGGTAAGAGAAATGAGAAGCAAGATGTAAAAAAGGGAATATAATACCCCTCTGAACTACTCTCCTCCACAACTTATTAGGTTCCCTCAGGTAAGAATACCTCTGGTTCAAGGGGGAAGTGTGAGTTCATACTTTTAGAACATATGAGCCCCCACTTATGAGTCCACTTTGTATTTAGTCAGCCCTAGGACACAATTAGCTTGAAGCAAAGCCATTTGCTGAAATGACCTAGAAAGAACAGTAGCAACAAAGGATCTCTCTTATAAACCTGAGGCACAATTCCCACAAATATACACAGCTGAAGTGGGAAAAGTATGTACAGATATAAATGCACAGCTAGGTGGTGCAGTAGATGGTGCACTGGGCCTGGAGTCAGGAAGACCTGAGTTCAAATCTAACCTCACCTACTTCCTAGTTGTGTGACCCCGAGCAAGTCACTGAACTGCTGCCTGCCTCAAGTTTCCTCACATGTAAAATGGGGATAGCATCTACCTCCCAGGGTAGTTGTGAGAATCAAATGAGATAATATTTGTAAAGCACTTAGCACTTGTGCCTGGCACAGAGTAGGTGCTTAATAAATGCTTATTCTCTCCTCTCCATTCTCACTTGTAAGAACATATATTGGCAGGCCACATGTGAGAAGGGGAAACTCAAGCCTCTTATACCACAGGGTGACAGGGCCACTGCTCTCTTCATGCCATCTCCATCAACCTTGCTCTAGAAGTCTCCACTGGATACTGTCTGATGGATGTTACTTCACTGCTTGCCTGTAGGCATCACTGCCTCTAGCCTTCACCTCAGCTGATATCCTGGCTTAGCAGGTTACTTATTGCTGTAGATTTTCAGAAAGAGCTGGAGTCTATATTCTAAGACCACTAGGAATCTTAGCTTGACTAAATGGGTCTGCCATTTCCTAAGTGGGATTCCAACTTCAGACTCTTGGCTTTTCTTGCCAACTGAGGCACATTAGGCTTGTCTCCATGGCTGGACTCCTCTGCTTTGGAACCCAGTCCTTCCACTCAGCCTAAGTTGGTGAATGAGTGAGGAGAGGGTGCTGGGGAGTCCCTGGTGCTTGCCAGCACTTAGCCTCTTGGGGCTCTGTTTCATCTTCAAATGCACGGTTCAAGGCTTCACTCGCTTTACAATCTTTGAATAAGTCATTCAGTGTCTGAGCAGGAAAAGTCTGAAAGGGACTTTTTACCTCTGATTCCTCCAGGAAGAAGACCCAAAGGAGGAAAAAGACAAGGGGAGGAAAAGGGAAAACAATAGGAAAAGAAGGGAGAAGAGAAGAGTGTCCTGGCCTTGGAGTCAAAAGAACCGGGTTCTAGTTCCACCTTCACCAGTTACTAGTTGTATCCGCTTGAGCCAATCTCTTTTCTCTCTGAGCCTCAGTTAGTCCTCTCCTCCCTTCCTCCTGCTATGTGCTACTAACTTCCGGAGTTGGTATGAAGACAGCACTGTCCAAACTAAAAGACACTCTGGAAATGGGGGAGAGTCATAAAATGACAAGGGGAGGAGATCCTGTAGCAAATCCTCCTTCCTTCCTTCCCTCCCTCCCTCCCTTCCTTTCTTTCTTCCTTCCTTCCTTCCTTTTTCTTTCCTCCCTCCCTTCCTCCTCCCTCCCTCTGTTCCTTCTTTCCTTTTTCCTTTTTTCTTGCTTTTCTTTTTCCTCTTAATACCTTCATCCTCAGGGTTGCGCTAGAGTCAGCTCCAAAAGGGAGAGTTGGTTGTTAAAATTTTCAATATGAGTATTTACATCTTGGAAATCAACAAACGCTACAAATCAAGGCTTGATTTCCTGTTTTCTTGATTGTCTGGAGTCTAGACTTAAGATAAGTGATGGAGAAAATGTAAACAATGCGGGTGAAATCAAAATGTATTTTTCAAAATTATTTTTTCAAGAGTCAGTTGTTAAACACCAGCCCATCTTTGTTCTTATTCTTCCCCTCCCTACCCCTACTCTCACTTCACGCCGAGGAGAAGCCCCCTGGGTCAGCCTAGGCTTGGGGAACATTGGCTCATGGCTTATATAATTTGGAGCATGGCCAGGGCTTGGTGATGGCTATTCATAGAACACAGGTTTAGAATTGGAAGGGACCTGACTTCTGGGAGCTTTCAGTCCAGCAAAAGGATAAGACTCCAACACAGAGGAGCAGCTAGGTGGCACAGTGAGTAGAGCACCAGCCCTGAAGTCAGGAGGATCTAAGTTCAAATCTGGCCTCAGGCACTTGACACAGTTATTAGCTGTGTGACCTTGGGCAAGTCACTTAACCCAATTGCCCTGCCTTCCCTCTTCAAAAAAAAAAAGACTGCAACACAGACAGATCGTCAGTCAGTCAACAAGCATTTACTAAGCACCTATTATATTCCTCACGCTGTTCTAAGCACTGGGGACCTAAATGGGGGAGACAATGGGAAAACGACCGTGTACAAGCAAGAGATTGCCAGGACAAATTGGAGATAATCAAGAGGGTGATTAAGAAAGGCTTCCTGTAGAAGGCGGGACTTTAGCTGGGACGTGAAGGAAGCCCAGGGAGCCAAGGACCCATCATTTCAGGGAAAGGGCATTGGAGAAACGTAAAACCCAGAATCACAGTGCTCAGCCCTGGAAGGGACTGCAGAATCACAGAACTGGGGAACTGGAGGGATCTCATTAGAGCCCTGAATTCATCTCCCACAAAGTACTTCACATGGCTCTTTAAGGTTTACAAAGAACTTTATAAACATCTCATCGTATCTTCACTATCTTCACGACAACCATGGGAGGTAGGTGCTATTATTAACTTCATTTTACAGATGAGAAAACTGAGGCAAATAGTGGTTAAGTGACTGCCCTAGATCACAATAAGTGTCTGAGACTAGATTTGAACTCAGGTCTTCCCGACTCTTAGCCCAAGACTCAATACCCATTTGCCTAGCCTCCATTTGAAGACCTCCAAGAAAGAGGAACTATCTTCCAAGGAAGATTGAATGTCAGTAGAATGGAAGCTCCTTGTGGACAGGAACTTTTTATTTTATTTTTAGTTTAATTTTTTGTTTGTTGAATTGCTGGCCATCTCATTTTTGGCACTAACCATTAGAAAATGTAGCTGAAATTGGTCTCTCCACCACTTTCCCCCATAATTCTTAATTCTGCTATCTAGAACCAAAGCCTGATTCCTCTTTCCCACAGTAGTGTTTCAGCTACTTGAAGACCACTGACCTGTCTTTTGGAGTCTTTTCTTTTCCAAGTGAAACATTCCCAGTTCCTTAGACCAATCCTTGAATGGCATCATCTCCAGTGATCTGAACTTTCCAGCCATACTCACTGGGATGAACTCTGGTTTGTCAATGTCCCTCTCACAATGTGTTACCCAGAAATGAGAGCGTCCAACCTCCCTAATTTAACAGATCCCAGAGAAGAGATTTGATTTATCCAATGTCACCTAACTTATCAGTGATAACGCTGGGATTTGGACCTCTAACTTCTCTCTAACTCCAAATTCCATGTTCTTTCCACAAGCTACACTGCCTCTGTTGACGTGGAATTTTTTTCTCCTGCTTCTCCTTGCTCAGGGGAGGGAGCAGGGATGAGGGAGCCCAGCCCTCTCTGAGCCAAGAGGAGAAAGCACATCTGTTTACTTGACCTGACTGACAGGTTAATTGATTTTTCTGGAGTGGTTCATTCATAAAGGCCCATTGAACCCTTCTCAAGGGGGTGGAGGCAACCTTTTCATGAGCTCCCACTGGGAGCAGCAGCCAGAATGACTTCTGAAAATGAGAAAGGGATTCCAAAGAAATGGGGCTGGCTGCTTTTTCTCAGCTTCCACCCTAGTGGCAGGCCTAGCAGCTGTGATCCTCACTCCAAAAGCAAAGATGCTGTGTGAGTTTAATGTGGAAGAAAGACAGTCAGAGGGCCTGGGTATGAGGCCTGGCTCCATCACTTAATAATATTGTGGGGAAGATGTTTCATTTCTCTTGGTCTGTCGCCTCTTCTGTAAAATGAAAGAGGTGGATTAAATGGTTTGAGCCTCTAAGACACCTGCCTCCCAGCTCTGATTTTCTATGTCCCAAGGTCTCTCTGAGTTCTGACATTCTGTGTTCTAAAGGCCCTCTCAGCTCTGACATCCTCTGTTCTAAGGCCCCCTGCCAGCTCTGACATCCTGTGTTCTAAGGGCCCTCCCAGCTCTGACATCCTGTGTTCTAAGGGCCCTTCCAACTCTGATATTTTGTGTTCTAAGGGCCTTTCCAGATCTGACATTCTGTGTTCTAAAGGCCCTCCCAGTTACGACATTAAGTGTTCTAAGGGCCTTCCCAACTCTGACATTCTGGATTCTAAGGCCCACTGATATTCTGTGTTCTAAGGAACCTTCCAGATCTGAGCTATGTTCCATGACTCTTTCTAGCTTTAACATTGTATGGTCTAAAGATCCTCTCCAGCTCTAAAATTTTGGGATCCTTTAACCTCCACCTGGGTATTCCATCAGCATCTTTAGATTTATCATCTTTTGACTTCCCTCCAGAAGTGCAGATCACAACTCGTTCCATTTGGATCTTGCCCGTGTCCCACAAATTCTTAGGGAGTCTGCTCAATGCTGGGTGCTTCCTCTGGTTCTCTAGGCATCATGGGTGCCCCAGTGCATCGCACGGATTAGCTGTCTTCTCAGGATGACTCATTTTCTTGAGTTCAAATCTGGCCTCAGACACTTGCTGGCTGTGTGACTCTGGGCAAGTCACTTAACCCTGTTTGTCTCAATTCCTCATCTATAAAAATGAGCTGGAGAAGGAAATGGCAAACCACTAAAGTACCTTTGCCAAGAAAACCCCCAAATGGGGTCACCAAGAGTCAGACACGACTGGAATGAACGAACAACAAAAGTGCTGTAGTAATTGTTGGGAGTATTGGACAGATCCAGCTCCTGAGATTTCACTAGTTTATAAACTCTTGCAGATGCAGATCACCAAGTGTTTTGCAATTTGTGGCCTTAGAGAGTGGCCTAGGGACCCTGAGAGGTTAGACTTGCCCAGAGTCATCCAGCCAGTAAGTATGGGTGCCAAGGCTGACCCTTGAACTACTTCCACTAAACTGGGAATAGCCACATCAAAGGGAATGATTAAATCGGACGAACCAAATAAACCTAATTCCTTCCTACTCCTTCAAATGCTCAGACAGGTTCCCCACCACCCGCCCACCCAAGTCTTCTCTTCTTCAGGCATGTCATCCACATTCCTTCCAATGATTCTCTCCTGGCCTGGCCTTCAGTTCCTAGGATCATAAATCTAGGGCGAAAAGGACCCATAGATGTCGTTGGGGGCAGCCCTCTCATTTAAAAGATGAGGAAATGGTCCAAAAGACTGCCTGACTTGCCCAGGGTTGTACAGCCAGTTGGTGTCTGAGACAGGATTTGAACCCAGGTCTTCTACACCACTCTGGCCACCATCCTCTGCTTGTGCTCCAGATTGTCAGTGTCCTTCCTGAAATGTAGCCCCCCCCCCAGATCTCAATGCCCTCCCTGGGTGACTGAAAATTCAGAAATACCTTCTCCAAAGCCACTGGGAAGGACCCTGAGGTTGCATGAAGGACCCATACAACCCACATCCAGGGTACATGGCATGACATGAACCTGTAAACCAACTCTTTAAGACATATTCAGTGGTGGGAGAAGACCCAGGATACCAAAGGGCCTCTACCATAACAAAATAAGAGGAACAGGGCAGGACCGACCTGGGGTGGAGCTCTCCTTAGGTGAGGCTTCTAGGAGTGTTGGAAAGAAATATGTCATTTCGCAGTTTTCCTGCTTAACTAGATATTCTTGCCAACGGGGTACCAAACTGTTGTTGCTATGCTGCTCAAAGACTGTCAGCCCCTTTTAAATTTTGTGGCCTGGGGCAAAGGCCTGATGGCCCTGCCTTAGGTATGGCTAAAAGCTGTATGCTATTCCTCACCATCCTTCTCAAATAGAACCAGCTTTTGTACCCTCAGATTCTGTTTTACAACACCCAGAGGAAAAAAGAGACCGGGATTTTAGGGGGAAAGAAACAGGGAGGGAGAAAGAGAGAGGAAGGAATGAGGCAGGGAGAGAGGGCATGAGAGAGGAAAGAAGAGAGAACCATCTCCTTGGCTCCTGGGTCCTGCCTGTTATTTACTTTCTGCTCCTGCCCTGGATACCATTGCTCTGAGAAGAAACTTCCAAGGAAGAGCGAAATGTGAGGAAATCAGAGTTTAATCAGTTCCAGCTGGTGTAATGTGTTCCAGGTGATGGCTTCCTATAATCATGTCTTTCCTCTAACTCAGCCTGGCCTTCGTCTTTCACCATCTTCAAGAGAAAGTAAACATGGGCGAGTTTGTGGTTGGAGCCTCCCATGGGGGCCGAGACTCCACCCTCGGCTCCTTGGCCAAGACATCAGCCACATAGGGATGGGGCTTCTGGAAGCTAAGGGAGGGGGGTGGTGGGGAGGCCTCACCTGCCTTGGAAATCATTCCAAACAAGCTGCCCCTTCCGGAGGGGTGCAGAGCAATCGTGGCTCCCGCCAAATGGCCGTAGCTCCTCGCCCCCAAGGGACATCTTCAAGGTGTCACTGCCTGACTACTGAGAAAGCTGCTGAGGACATTCAGCCTCAGGTTGGGGTTGGGCCAAACCCCATTCCTTTCAATGCTAAGAGTTTCGATTCTATCTTCTATGTTCTAGAGTAGCATGGAACAGTGGACAAGGGTGCTGAATTTGGATTTGGGGAACCAGGGTTCAAACCTAGGTTTTGTCAACTCACAATCTAAGGCACTTAGCTAAAGAACCCAGTCTTGGGGATAGTGGGGCCCCAGGCAGTACTGGCTAGGTGGTACAGTGGACAGAGTTCTGGTCCTAGACTCGGGAAGACTGAGTTCAACTCCAGCCTCAGATACTTAGTTAATTAGCTATGTGACCTTGAACAAGTCATTTAACCTGTTTCCTCATCTGTAAAATTCAGATCATAACCACCTACTTTGCAGGGTTGTTTTGAGGATCATGTGAGATTAATATTTTTAAAGTGCTTATCATAGTGCCTGGCACATAGTGGGTACTTAATGTTTATTGCTACTACTACTACTACCACCACTACTACTACTACTACAACCACTACCGCCACCACCGCCACCACCACTACTACTACTATTTGAGTGACTTCGAGCAAGTACCTCAAATTTTCTGGACCTCAACTTCCTCTTTTTTGATATCAGGGTACTCACCTTTCAGGCTCTCTTTGAATGCAGGTAACGAACTTCTTGGAATGAAACTTTACTCTGTTCTCCTTAGAAATCTCCATTAACTGATCATCTCTCCTCAGAATAGAACAGTTGTGTGGACGTGAGAACACCTCTTAAGTCGCTTCTTTCAAATCATCTCTCTAGACTCCAAGCTTCTCACAGGTGCATTTGTCCGCCAGAGTCGACTGTCCCACATCTCTTCAGAAAAGCGTTTCTGTTCTTGGCGCCTCCTTCAAAGATGACCGTTGATTTGTCTCACCTAAGATTCTTGGTTTTTTTCAAAACAAAGTCTCTGTAAGGGGGCCCGGGTAAGTTGGAGTAACATCCATATGTCATACAAAAACGTATACACACATTCACTTTTAAAGGAACGAGGGAGGAATGCAGGATTCAGTGTGTCTTCCTCACCGGTATGGACCAATGTAGAGTAGGGAGGTGTTTCTCTTTGAATTACAAATTTTGTTTTGTTGGAATATATATAATGAGGTTCTATTTTGAAGGAAAGTTAGTAACTCCAGCTAGGTTTGGAAATAGCACTATAATATATCCGTAAGCATGGTTCATCTGTATGTAAAGGAGAGCTTCAGTATTTCTTGTAATCTTACTTGTGCTATTTATGAAGAAAAGGTTTAAGTTAGATATGAATTCTAAATTTCTGAAGTCAGGAAGTGATTTTATCATTTTTCACATTAAGGTTCTTAGAAATGCCTTATTTACTTAAAGTGAGAGGGTGATTTCTATTTAAAACTGGGTAGAGAAATCTTTTAAAAAAAGACTTCCTCATAGTACCTACACAGAAATTGACCATGTGCTAGGGCATGAAAATCTCACAATCCAATGCAGAAAGGCAGAAATATTAAATGCGTCCTTTTCAGATCATGACACAATAAAAATTACATGTAATAAAGGGCCATGGAAAGATAGACTAATGAAACGAAACAACAAATCATAGAAATAATCAGTGACTTCGTGTAAGAGAATGGCAAGCGTCAGACAACATGCCAAAACTTACGGGATGCAATGGAAGCAGTTCTTAGGGGAAGTTTTATCTTCAAAAGAGAGAAAGGGGAGATCAGTGAATTGGGGATACAACTAAAAAGCTAGGGAAAGGACAAATTAAAAACCCCGAATTAACTACCAAGTTAGAAATACTGAAAACCAAAGGAGAGATGAATAACATCAAAATTAAGAAAACTATTGAACTAATAAATAAAACTAAGAGCTGGTTTTATGAAAAAACCAATAAAATAGATAAGCCTTTGGTTAATTTGATTAAAAAAAAAGACTTCCGCAAATAAGAAAACTGATTTCTATGGAGGTTTCTTTAAACCTAATTTTGGTGTTTTTTTTTAAATTTTAAGCAGTATATTACCTTATGCAGGGACTCAATAAATTCTCCATTTTGTGTGTTATACATACATATTGTGGAGAGGGAGAGAGAGAGAGAGAGAGAGAGAGAGAGAGAGAGAGAGAGAGAGAGAAAGAAACTTTGTAGTCCTTTCCAGCTCTAACCCCATGATCCTCTTATTTTCCAGCTCTGATATTGTATCAGTAACAATGTCAAGTCTCTTCTAATTTCAATACTCTTTTTTAAAGGTCATTTGCAACTCAAATAATTTGTGTTCTAAGCCTCCTCCTAGCTCTGACATCCTGTGTTCTAAGGGCCCTCCCAGCTCTGACCTTCTGTGTTCTAAGGGCCCTCCCAGCTCTGATATTCTGTGTTCTAAGGGCCCTCCCAGCTCTGATATTCTGTGTTCTAAGGCCCCTCCCAGCTCCGATATCCCATGTTCTAAGGGCCTTCCCAACTTTGACATTCTATATTCTAAAGCCCATTCCAGTTTCAAAATTATCTGTCCCAAGTTCCTTTGCAGTTCTAATAGCCTGTGTTCTAAGGTTCTGTCCACCTCTAACATTTTATGTTTTAACAACCTATGGCCTAGAGTCCTTTCCATTTCTGAGCTTCTATGTCTTGATGTTCTATGTTCTAAAGTCTTCTCTAGTTCTAGAGTTCTGTGTCCTCAGGTTCTGTTGCCCTCTCTGTAAAACTAGGAGTTCAGATGGGGGTCAAAGGAACCCTCCCACTGGTCCTTTGGAGAGAGGCCTTAGCTATTTTCAGCCTTCTAGGCTCCAACCTCCCTCTGTTGGAGGGGGCGGCACAGAGTGGGCTGGAGGTAGAGAGTGGAGCACACTTTGGAGGGGTCTCTCTACCATCTCAGGCCCTGCCCAAAGCCCCCACCCTTTGCCATTGAGCCCCCTGAACCTTCCAACAATGGAGAGCGAACCCGGGGAGATAGCAGAGGGTGGGTGGGACCTGGGAGAGTATGGGATGAATCCTCAGAAGTGGGATGCTCCTAGTCTCCAAGAGGACTTAGCAGCCCTGGAGTACTGAAGAGCCTGACACAAACCACTGGATCACTGCACCAGCTCTGTGAAGTCAGTGTTACCAGTCAGTTACCACCAGTCAGTTTGACTGGGGAGGTAAGAGTCAGAGGTTACGTGAATCACCCAAAGTCACACAATGAACAACTGGAGTTTGAACCTGGGTCTCCTCCTTCAGCCAATCACCGTATCGTAGCTTGAGGTCTGGAAGGGGACTTCGAGGTCACAAAGTCCAACTCCCTCATTTTACAGGTGAGGAAACTGAGGCACAGAGAAATTAAGTGGCTTGTGTAAGGTCACAGAACTTGTAGCTACCTGAGGCAGGGTGTGAACCCAGGTTGCCCTCACTCTGGTCTCTGAAGTCTGGTGCTCTATCCACTATCCCATGGCAGGCCTCTTCGTACCCTTGCTCAGGCCTCCTATTCGAGGTCAAGGGTGGTCTTGGATCGGGGTCAGGGAAAGGGACAAGCTTGGGTGCACAGTGTATAGGATAACTCCCAGGGGAGCATCAACGTGGAAGCTTCCTCTCAATTGACTCTGGCCTTAGCAAAGCACGGACAGGAGAAGTCACTGCATGGGCAACGGAAGGCATGACTTTTCTGGGCAGAGGCCAAGAAGGTGTTGCCGGCTGAAATTCCTCCTAGCCTTTTACAATCGAGGAGAAAAAACCCTGGATCTATAGTCAAGAGACCTGGGTTCAAATCCTGGCTCTCTTCTTTCTTGCCTAGGTGACCCTAAGTGATCCACATAACCTCTCTGGGCCTTAGTTTCTAATTCTGTAAAAGGAGAAGGTTGCCCTGGAAGGTCTGCAGTAAGTTTTCCAGAGCTAGGTTTCCAAAAACCCGACTCAAATAAATGCCCCCTCCTCCAGGAAGCCTTGCCTGTTCCCTATATCTCACCACCAAGTCCATATCTCTCATGTACCTATAATCCTCTATTATACTTATATCTTATTAGACCTGCATACTTGTCTACTGACAATGATCTGGCTGGGTAACTGGGTGGTACAGTTCTGGGTCTAGAGTCAGGAAGACCTGACTTCAAATCCAGCCTCAGATACTAACTCTTGTGACTCTGGTCAAGTCACTGAACTTCTGTCTGCCTCAATTTCCTCATCTGTCAAATGAGATGGTAATTGGAAGGCACCTAGCACAGTGCCTGGTACGCAGTAAGTGTTATGTAAATGCTAGCTACCATGAGGCATTAGAGTTTGCTGTCTATGAGAGCCCCGTGAGCCCAGGGAGACAGGACTCGATCAGCTTTGAATTTTCCCCAAGTAAGCAGGTGGGCCGGTGGATGGAGGTCTGGGTGTGGAGTCAGTGAGACCTGAATTCGAATCCATCCTTAGACACTTGCTGTGTGACCCTGGGCAAGTCACTTAGCCTTAGTTTCCTTATCTGTGGAACGGGTCTCTCCCAGAGTTGTTGTGAGGATTATCTAGACCAGGGCTGTCTGAGCTTGGGTTTTTATTGAAACAACAGACAACATATTTCAATTTTCCATTTTAGTGAGAGCTCTGTGACAGCTGGGCTTCCTTTACTAAAGCATTTATGTAAATTTCTACGCTTGTAGGTGGACACGTAAATGGCACTGTGGCCGCGTTTTGGACAGCTCTGGTCTAGAAAATGAACATAAAGTACTTTGCAAACTTTAAGCCACACAAATGCCTTTATTGTTGCTGGTGCTGGTACCACATATTGGCTGTCTTGAGTGACTGGAGGTCACTTGCTGGCCCCCAGGGGCCGAGGTTGGCCCTTAGCCATGGAGATGACTTGGGCCTCCACCTTCTGGCCTCTTTCCCCAGCCCAGGGCTGGGTTGCTGTCCTCTGCCTTGGTCCAGCATCTGTCAGGAGCTCCCCCTGCTCGGTCTGGGTTTTCCCGCTTGAGGCCCTGTATTGGTGTGAGAGGAAGATCCTGGGACTTGCAATCAGAGAGCCAAGGTTTGAAGCGCAGATCTGCAGCTGACTGGCCCCTTGTGTGTCCTTGGCCAGTTCAGATCGTCTCTCTGGGCCTCTGTCAGATGAGGGCCTCAGACCAGATTCTGGTTTCTAAGGGCCCTTCTGGCTCTAAATCCCGTGATGGTCTGGGTTCTGTGATCTCCTGCCTGCCCCTGGCCTTGCCTTGATCCCAGGCCAGGCGGGGAGGACAAAGTGGAGGGCAGTTGGGGTGGGGGTGGCGGCTCATTCCCACAGAGGTGAGGCGAGGTAGGGCAGCAACCTTTTGCCTTAGCCCCCTCCCCTCTCATCCCATTCCCCTTCTCCCCACCCCACCCCACACATCTGGGACTTCAACTGTCAGCCACCAGGCAGGGCTGGTCCACAGCTGGCACAGCTGGTAAGGGAGCCAGACTGACGGCCCCCCTCCCCCAGCCTTTGTTCAAACAGCCACATGTGAGGGGAGAAGGGGAGCAGTTAGGAGCCTCTCACTATCTCCCTGGGGGCAGCTGACTGCAATTAATGGGAGAAGAGGCTATGGCTGGGAAGGGAAGGGGCACTCTGGACCAGACATTTGCTTTGGTTTCAGTTTATCTCCTGGGAGGCTCCGGACCACCACCACACCTCCCAAATCCCCCCCTTAAACTAATTCTGGAACTCCATTCCTGCCTGCCTGCCCTTTCTCTGCTGAATGGGGAATGGGGAAGAAAACCTGGGATCAGTGTCAGGAAAGGTGAAGCCTGGAAAAGGTCCTGCGATGGGAGTTAGGAGACCTAGCTCCTAAGGGTTCCAGCTCTGGCACTGGCTGGTTGGGGTGAGTGTCTACTACCCTTTGGGACTGATCTGCCCTCATCTGCTAAATAAGGCCCCTCTTACATCTTAGTGCTTTATGTTCTAAGATCCTTCCCAGCTCTGACATCCTGTGTTCTAAGGGCCCTCCTAGCTCTGACATTCTGTATACTAAGGTTTTCCTTAGCTCTAAAATCTCTTCCAGCTCTGATCTTCTATGTTCCAACATTTCGTATGTTTGAAGTTCTGTGTACTGAAGCCCCTTTTACTTTTAACATCCTATATTCTAAGACCCTTCCAGTTTTAAAATGTTATAATTCCTTCTAGCTCTGATATTGCATGTTATGAGGCCCCTCCCAGCTCTGACATTCCCTGTTCTCAGGGCCCTCCCAGCTCTGACATTCTGTGTTCTAAGGGCTCTCCCAACTCTGACATTCCCTGTTCTCAGGGCCCTCCCAGCTCTGACATTCTGTGTTCTAAGGGCTCTCCCAACTCTGACATCCTATGTTCCAAGGGCCCTCCCAGCTCTGACATTCTGTGTTCTAAGGCTCTCCCAGCTCTGACATCCTAGT
Organism: Trichosurus vulpecula; assembly: GCF_011100635.1. NCBI lineage: Eukaryota > Metazoa > Chordata > Mammalia > Diprotodontia > Phalangeridae > Trichosurus > Trichosurus vulpecula. Next base: position 59,313,043 of record NC_050574.1, on the reverse strand, counting down.
GTTCTAAGCGCCCTCTCAACTGCAACATTCTCTGTTCTAAGGGTCCTCCCAGCTCTGACATTCTCTGTTCTAAGGGCCCTCCCAGCTCTGACATCCTGTGTTCTAAGGGCCCTCCCAGCCCTGACATCCTGTGTTCTAAGGGCCCTCCCAACTCTGACATCCTATGTTCTAAGGGCCCTCCCAGCTCAGACATCCTGGGTTCTAAGGGCCCTCCTAGCTCTGACATTCTGTTTTCTGGAGTCTCTCCTAGCTCTAAAATCCCTTCCAGCTGTGATTTTCTAGGTTCTAACATTTCCACATATTCTGAAATTCTGTGTTTTGGGGCCCCTTTTACCTCTAATATCCCATGTTCTAAGACCCTTCCAGCTCTAACATTCTAACATTCCAAGCTTACTTCCAGCCCTGGCATTGGATGCTTTTAACACCACTCACAATAGCCATTCCCAGCCCTGATGTGCTCTGATTCCGAGCTTGCTGGTTGATGGGAGGATGCCGAGGAAAAATGTTCAAAGGGACTAAATAGTAACCATGTGCTGAACTGTTTGGCTTCACTCTCAACATATTTGATTTAAACAAAGGAGCCGTATAAGGTTATCCTGATTACAAAGGTTGGGCCAAGTTGGGAGAGGAAGGCAAGGTACCACCCAGCCCTCCACTTCCCTGGGTGGTTTCTCTGCTGTAAAGTCACAGCTGGTGCCATTTTTGTGATGGACAGGAGAGGGGGCTGCCAGCATGTACTCACAGGAGGGGCTGTTTCTTATAGGGAGCAAGAAGTAGTTGGTCCACATTGAACACTGGGTGGTAGTTGCTGGCGGTCAGGGGTTAAAGGTTCCATTTCCAAGATTATCATCAGCCCATTTTCCGACCAACTACTGACCAATGTGATCATTCTTTAACTCGATCCCATGGCACTTCGTCCTTTGGTGCACTTAGTCATTATTTAATTGTGTCATATTTATCTGTGTACAAAAATGAAGGACTGGGACTAGACATTCTCTAAGTTCCCTTCTGGGATCATAAATTGAGAGGTGGAGGGGAGCTTGGAGGTCATCTAGTCCATTTCAGAGATGAGTAAACTGAGACCCAGAGAGGTTGAGAGATTTGATCAAGGTCACTTGAGGTAGTTGGGATTCAAACCTCCTAGGTTCTCTGCCTTCAAATCCAGTGCTGGAGACCACTCATCGAGTATGTTATAAGATTCCTTTCATGTAACCAGAATTCCTTTTCATGTAATGGGTTGGATGAAATGGCCTCCAAGGTCCCTTCCAACCCTCAGATTGTATGATTCTTTCCATTGCACCAAAAATCTGCTATGGGAAGTAGAGGCGTTTAGTGGGTAGGGCATTGGATCTGGAGTCCATAAGACTGGGTTCAAAGCCCACTTCAGATCCTGGGCAAGGATAAGCTCTCCCTACTTCAGTTTCCTCATCTGCAAAATGGGTCCCTTCTAGCGCTAAATCCAAGGAACCATTTAGTCCTTTAGACTAAAAACTCCCTGAGGACGGGGACTGTGTCCTATTAGTATTTATATTCAGTTCAATTCAACCAAAAATGTATTATGTGACTGCCATTTGTAAAGAGTATACAGTAAGTGATAAGGAGATGTAGACAACAGTAGCTCCAGCCCTAGACAAAGTAGTAATATAGACAAAACGGTCATTTCTGTTCCCCTAAAGCTTCCATTCTGGAGGATTACAACATGTACGGAACAGCTAGGTGGCACCATATTGTACAGAACCCAGGCCTAGAGTCAGGAAGATCAGAGTTCAAATCCAGCCTCAGACATTTACTAACTATGTCACCCTGTGAAAATCACTGAACGCTGTTTGCCTCAGTTTCCTCATCTGTAAAATGAGCCGGAAAAGGAAAAAGTATCTTTGTCAAGAAAACCCCAAAAGGGGTCATGAAGAGTCAGATACAACTGGAAAACAAACGAATAAGAACAAATTGAGTGACGTATATAGAGATAAATACAAAGTAGATGCTATGTAAAAATTTTAGAAGAGAAAGCGTATGAATTACTCACGATGGCGGGGGGGTCATCAGAAAAATCCTCAGGTCGAAGATGGCAGCTGAGGTGGTCTTCGAAAGAAGCTAAGGATTCAAAGAGGTCAGAATGAGAAGAGAATTGCATTTCTAATCATGGTGACAGGAGGTAGAGTGAACAGTAGAGGGTATGTGAGGAGACCAATTTGACTGGTTGGTTACAGAGGATTCACGAAAGGGAGTCATATGAAGTAAAACTGGAAAGGTGTGGTGGCAGCCAGATTGGAAAAGGCTGTGAGCATCAGGCTGAAGACTTTGTTTTATTCACGAGGCAATAGGGAACCATTGAAAATTTTTCTGTATAGAGGGGACATGGTCAGATCTTATGACTCCCCTCCCCCCACCCTCTCAGCTGAGAACATGGTCTCATAGTTTACAAAAAAAATTCATATAATTTGTCATGAGCTCCCTCTTCTCCCCTCTTTCTCACCTCATATAATTCAGATGCCTTCTACTACTATCTCCTGCTTTTCCTCTGTCTCACATGAAGAGGTAGCCCTACTCCTTACCAAGGCAAAATTCTCTACCTGCATGAATGATCTCACTCCATCCCATCTACTCCACCAGATTGACCCTTCTGTCATTCCCAGGTGACAGAAATAATAATAAAATAAATGATAATATAGAAATATATTATCTAAATTATTATATTATTTTTATAATATTATATAATATTATTAATATTATTATAATAATTTTTAATAATAATAATAATAAACAACTTCTTTTTAATCTCTCCCTCTCTACTGGCTCATTCCCTACTGTTTACAAACATGCCCATGTCTCTCCACCTTGGAAAAAAACCCTCATTTGCTTGATCCTTCTATTCCTGCTCATTGACACCCTCTATCTCTTCTGCCCTTTGTCTACAGCAGGTGCCTCCACTCTTTATCCTCTATCTTCTTAACCTCTTACAATTCACCTTCTGACTTGATCATTCCGCTGAAACTGCTTTCTCCAGAGTTACTAATGATCAGCGTTGCCAAATCCATTGGCCTCTGCTCAGGCCTCATCCTTTGTGATCTCTCTCTACAGCCTGTCGATCGCACTCTTCTCCTTCATACTTTCTTCTCTCTAGGTTTTTGGAATACCAATTTCTCATGGTTCTCCATATCCACCTATCGTGTGGTTACTTCTTGGTATCCTTGGCTAGGCCCTCCTTCAAGTTACATGCTCCCACGTGGTTCTGTTCTGGGATCTCTTCACCTCCATTCTACTTCAGTTGGCAATTTCATCCATACTCATGGATTAATTACCATCTTCATGCTAATGATGTTCAAATCTGCCTATCCTGTCTTGACCTCTCAGCTGACCTCCAGTCTCTCTTTTCCAACTGCCTTTCAGACATCTTGAAGTGGACGTCCAGTAGATATTTTAGTCTAAAACTGAACTCACTATCTTTCCCCCTAAGCCCTTCCCCTACTCCAATTTCCCCATTACTGTCTAGGGCACAGGTGAGAAACCTGTGGCCCCAAGGCCACATGTGGTCCATCCAAACTTCACAGAACAAATACCCTTAAAAAAGGATTTGTTCTGTAAAACTTGGACTCAGTCAAAAGGTTGCGCCCAAGGATCTAGAAGGCCGCATGTAGCCTTGAGGCCACAGGTTCCCTACCCCTGGTCTAGGGCAACACCATCATCCCAGTCCTTCATGCTTGTAACCTAGGTGTCATCTTAGACTCCTCACTATCTCGCACCTCCAGATCCAATCTGCTGCCAAAGCCTGGGGATTTTTCAGGGAAGCCAGGAGGTGAAGATGTGTATGGAAAACATTCTAGGCATGAGAAATAGTAAAATGCAGAGTGGGATATGGAGTAGCTTGTGAGGAATAGTAAGGAGGCTATAGTTATTGGAAGGGCCTTAGGACATAGAATGTTAGGGCTATGTCAGAGCTGGAATGGTCCTTAGAACCAGAATCTCAGAAGTTATAATGTCCTTATAGCATAGAATGTCAGAACTTGTAAAGTCCTTAGAACATAGAAGGTCAGAACTTGTAATGTCTTTAGAACATAGAATGACAGAACTTGTAATGTCCTTAGAATACAAAATGTCAGAACTTGTAATGTCCTTAAAACATAGAATGTTATGGAACTGGTTAGAAATTTAGAACATAGAACCTCTGTACTGGAAGAGGCCTTAGAATATAGAATGTCATACCTGGAAGAGATCTTAGATCACAGAATGTCAGAGAAGAAAGAGGCGTTAGAACAGAAATGTCAGAGCTGGTAGGGATCTTAGAACATGGAATGTTAGAGCTGGGAGGGACCTAAGAACATAGAATGTGTGGGCTGGAAGGGCCTTAGAGGTCATCTAGTCCAATGCCTTAATTTATTAAGTGGGAAATTTAGGGCCACATGGGGAAGTGATGAAGGGGTGGCAAAGCAAGACCTGGAACTCAGGTTTTCTGATTTCGAACCTATACCCTTCCATTACTCTTGGCTGCCTCCCAGGAAGCACTTAAGAGATGCTTATTAAATGAATGAACAAATGAAAACCATAAATGATGACACAGATATAAATACAGGATTGTACCACCTACCATGTACTCAGGCTGGTCTGTCCATCTTCTGGACCCCCCGAAGGACACAAGCGTACTGATAGGTGTTGATTGCATAATACTCATCACTACAGAGGCCAAAAAGTACAACACACGGTGTGAGAAGACCCAGGTCTTAGCAATGCCACTAACTTGCTTAGGCCTCTTTCATTTCTAGACCCACGATCCTATAAAGCCACAAACCCTGAACTTAGAATAAGTCTTAGCTCTGCTCATTACCATCTGTGTGACCTTGGATAAGTCAATGAACCTCACTAGGCCTTGGTTAGAAAAATGAGTATAGAAAATTCCTGGACCTACCTTCCTCCCAGGGAGGAGTTGTGAGGGTCCAATGAGAAGATATAGACAAAGAGCTCTCTGTAATGTGATTATTATTAAGACCAAAAGGAGGAGGAGAGAGGAAAGAAGGAAGCCTGGGTGCTCTGCCTAAGCCGGGTGGAAAGGGCAATAGATGTGGGGGTCAGAAGAGCTGGGTTGAACTCAAGGAGCAGCTGTATCACTGCCTGCAGGACACTGGCGAGTAGCTTCTCGTTTCTGTCCCTCAGTTTCTTCATCTGTAAAACGAGGCTGTTCATTCCCGCCCCATTCCCACATGGGCCCATTGTGAGGATCAGATGCCACAATGCCTAAAAAAGCATTTGTAAGCCTTAAAGCTCAGTACAAATGGGGCTTGCTGTTATTATTAGGAATAATACGGAACTGGGAAAGGCTGTCGGGACCTCAAAGGCTCCAGCCCTCTTGCCCAGCTTTCACAAAGATGTGAGGGAATTCAAGCATTCCCTCCCAATCAGACCCTCCCCACAGCGTGCCCAGGCCCAGGGAGAAGCAGCAGCAAACGTGTCAACACCAATTGGAAGTGGCTTTTGGAAAATGAGGCCAGATTCCCCAAAGTCAGATAATCAGTCCCACCAGGAGGGCAGGGAAGCCACATTCCGCCTGGTTTGGAAATGCAAGTGGGTTTCCCACTCCGGGCAGGAAAGGAAGATTTGGCAAAAACCCATTCACTGCCTTGGGTCCCAGGGTCCCTGCAGGCCTGATCCACTTCCCCTGGGGGCACAGAGAAGGAATAAATTGTCTTTCCAGAATGGTCCCAGGGCATCAAAGAATCAAAGACTCATAAAATACCATACAGAAAGGATCTTAGAACACAAAATGTTAGAGCTAAAAAATCATTTAATATACACAATATTGGAGGTGGAAGAAGCCTTAGAACACAATATGTCAGGACTGGAAGACACCTTAGAACATAGAATGTTAGAACTGGTTAGGTCTTAGAACATGGAATGTCAGAGCTGGGAGGGCCTCTAAAACACAGGATGGCAGAGCCGGGAGGGACCTTAGAACACAGAATGTCAGCACTAGAAAGTGTCTTAGAAGACATTATCCTTAGAAGGACTCTTAGAACATGGAATGTCAGCCCTGAAAGGGACATAGAGATCATCTAATGACTAGTACAACCTCTTAATTTTATAGATGAATAAAATGAGACTTACTTTAAGTATGTGTGTGTAGGGGCGGGGTTAAGGCAAACCTAACAGCCCCACCTGACAAGGCTCTTCCCGGCAAATCCCTTGAGGCCCAAAATTTTGAGCAGTTAAGTGCCTAGACCTGTGCTCCCAGAAGCTGGTCTTGTCTCAGGCCAAAATAAGCAGTTTCCATGATTGAAGTGCTCAGGTAGAAGTTCCTGAAGGCAGTATTTGGGTGTCCTCATTCAACAGTTAAAGGAACAACATTTATGTGACTGACAAAACTCAGGGGCGAAGGGCTGTCCTGTGGACAAGGAATTAAGCTGTTCCTGTTTGGCTCCCCAGAGCAGAAGAGCCATAGCTGGAACTTGCAAATGGGCCAATTTAGGCTTTGAAGTTAGGAAAGACCTCCTAGCCTGGAGCTGGCCCGAAGTAGAACGGGCTGCCTCAGCAGCAGCGAGCTTCTTGTCCCTCAGTCTCTGAGCCAAGGCAGACTGCCCACTGGTCAGGAACATGCAGGAGTAATGGGTTTGACCAGGGGGTCAATGAGGTCCCTTCTGGCTCTTAGATTCTGTGATTTACATGCGATCTGCTTATAGAAGGGGTTCCCAAAGCCGACAACCGCAGTAACACTTTGGAGATGTCCTACATTCACTTAGACCACCCAACTGTGTGCATTAAAAACTGGCTGTCCTAGTAGCGGGAAGGTTTGGGTTCTAGCATTGTCTATGTCGCTCAGACAAGTCTCACAGGCTCACTGTGGCCCCAGTTTCCTCATGTGTAAAAGGAGGTTGTCAGACTGGATGATTTCTAAGACCCTCTCTCCCAGCTCTGACATCCTATGTTCTAAGGGCCCTCCTAGCTCTGACATCCTGGGTTCTAAGGGCCCTCTCAACTCTGATATTCTGTGTTCTAAGGCCTCTCCCAGCTCTGACATTCTCTTTCTAAGGGCCCTCCCAGCTCTGACACTCTATGTTCTAAGGGTCCTCTCAGCTCTGACGTCCTGTGTTCTAAGGTCCCTCTCAACTCTGACATTCAGTGTTCTAAGGGCCTTCTCAGCTCTGACATTCAGTGTTCTAAGGGACCTCCCAGCTCTGACATTCTGGATTCTAAGGGCCCTCTCAGCCCTGACATTCAGTGTTCTAAGGGCCCTCCCAGGCCCAACATCCTGTGTTCTAAGGTTCCTCCCAGCTCTGACATTCTGTGTTCTAAGGGCCCTCCCAGCTCTCACATTGTGTTCTAAAGGCCCTATCACCTCTGATATCCTGTGTTCTAAGCACCCTCCTAGTTCTGACATTCCATGTTCTAAGAGCGCTTCCAACACTGACAGCCTCTGAATTTAGAACTAATTCCATTTCTCTTTTACCCAGGACAGATTCCTCTCAAGAGAAGCTCATCACTCTTGCTGGAAGCCCATGTCTCCAAAACTAGATCCTGAGAATACTCCTAGTATGCGTCACCACCAACGCACAGTAGGGAGAGCTGTTGCTTACTTTGACTATGTTGAACTGGAGACAGAACCAGTCCAGGAAGAAGGAAGTAGTTGGTCAACAGTCTGCACTCTGTGGTCTGGGCTTAACCAAAACCACGCCGACTTTATCCACACTGCCTCTCAGTCCCTTATATTTCCAACTTTGTTCTAGGGAAATGTTCTATGTCAGCCAAGACTATTTTAACAGACAATTCAACATTTATTCCTCTTGAGAATGATTTACTTCTTGGGCAAAATTCTTCCTGCCAGCCTTGCTGTTTGTCCTTATCCTGGGGGGTCCAGGGGTTCTTTGGAGGTGGATGACTGTGGGTAGTAGAATGAATTGAATTCAGTGTGACCCAACGCATTTAGTTGAAAGAGTGCTGGCCTGGGGATAAGAGCCCTAGTTTCTGGTTGCTATTATGCTGTTAAATTCACTACATAACATTGTCCCTTCCCTTTTCTGTCATAGTTTCCTCTTCTATAAAATGAAGGATTTGAACTAAGGATGGGTAAGGTCCCCAGCTCTAATGTTCTATGTTCTAAAGCCCCTTCCAGGCCTACTATTCTGTTGTATATAATCTACTTTTTAAAAAAAATTTGGGCCTTACTCAGAACTCTGCTGGGAATTATACAAAATAATATATGGTCTTTACCTTCAAGGTTCTTACTGTCTTTGTGGGGACTTAATACTTACATTGAAATAATTAGAAAACAAGACATTATCAGGAAATGTACAAATACATATATATGTACATATACATACATACACACACGAATACATACATAGTAGTTCTTTGTGAAAAGCACCATAGGCAATACAAAGGCACAATTTCTGTCCTCCAAGAGTTTACTGAAACTTCATGTGGTGGGAGAAAATTATACCTGACAGAAAGATTATACCTGACAGAAGGAGAAACACAATATGTCAGGAATACTGGTCTGGGAAATCTATGAACCTCAATGGAGAAAAGTATTTAGGTGAGAGATAAAAGGGAAAAGAAATAGCATCAATAATATTATAAGAGTATACTACAGACCACCAGGCCAGATAGAGAAAATGGATGATGCATTCTGACATAGATACTAATGTTAACCCAGAGGTAGGATATTATTGTGATGGTAAACTTTATGTCTTCAGATTTCCTATGGAAACCTCGTTTCACACACACACACACATACAAAAACCAGAGATTCTGGTAAGTTCTTGGCTTCGCTTTCTGATAATTTCAACTCTTGGGAGGTAAAGAAAATGGCAAAGAAACTACTACTCTAGACCTAATTCTGACAAGTCAGCTTGTCAGGAGCTTAGAAGCAACAGGAAGTTGTAGAGGGAATTTCTGTATTGAGTGGGAGGCTGAAATAGATGCCCTTTAAGGCAGCATAGTACAGTGGGATATGGAGGTAGAAGAGCCTGGTTCAAATCCCAGCTCTGCTACTTATTATGTGTGACCTTGGGTAAGTCACTAACCTTCCTTTGGATCTCAATTGCCTCATCTCTAAAATGAAGAAATTGGACTAGAAGATCTTAGAGGCTCTTTCTAGCACAAAATCTATAATCCAAAGATCGCTTCAAGTTCTGAAATTCTATAATTCTGTGATTACTTGGAAATAATACACATGCATATATGTACACATATGTGCTCACACGTGTATTTATGTACATATGTACATATATGTTTGTGTACATACATGCGCTTATCTGGTGCATATGTGTGTATGTGAGTGCATTGTATGTATGTATGTGTACATGTATATATGTGTGTGTGAATGGTTATGTGGAAATAAATATGTGTACATTTTCCATACATATGCATATATATATATAAATATGGAAATAAATGTGAAACTACATATTCCATATGCATTCCATATTCCACATATTTATTTATAGGGGAAAAATAACCACCAAGATCCGGGACCTAAGCTCCATCCCAAATGTGTCTTACATGCAGTGCTACCCAGCTTCAGAGGAGGGGGACTCTCAGGCCATATAAGGCCAGAGGAAAAGAACCAGGGATGCTTAGTCAGGAGGAAAGGAAATTTAGAAAGGGCCTAGTTGGGTCTTCATGCATCTGAAGAACCCTGATGAGGAAGAGAAAGAAGACTTATTCTATCTCTCTCAAGAAGGAATAACTAGGATCAATGACTTGGATGTTCCAAAGAGGTGAAGGATGTCTGAATACAACTGAAGCATAGTAGAGAATACATTGGGATGCGGAGTCAGAAGATCTGCCTTTGCCTCTTGATTGACTGCATGAACTTGGGCAAATCACTATTGTTCTGTGGACCTTTAGTTTTCTCCTCTGACAAACCAGGGCAAGTGGCTTATCAGTCAGTCAATATACATCATAAAGCTCCTACTGTGTGCCAGGCAGGCGGCAGGTAGGTAATACAGAGGATAGAGATCTGAGGGCCTGAAGTCAGGAAGATTCATCTTACTAAGTTCAAATCTGGCTTGAGAGACTTATTAGCTGTGTGACCCCAGGCAAGTCACTTAATCCTGTTTGCCTTAGTTTCCCCATCTGTAAAACAAGCTAGAGAAGGAAATTGTAAACCACTCCAGTATCTTTGCCAAGAAAACCCCAAATGAGGTCAGGAAGAGTCAGACATGACTGAACAGCAATGTTCCAGGCACTGTGTTAAATTCGGGATACCAAAAAACAAAGGCAAAAACCGGTCCCTGCCTTCAGAAGCAAGAGAAGCTTGGATGATCTTTTAGGCCCATTTCACCACTATCCATGGAATCATAGATCTGGAGGCAGAAGGAACTGGAGGCTACCAGGTTCAAACTGAAATCTACCTTCTGGTCACTCTTCCCCATTGGTGCTAATTTCACCATTGGGGCAAATGACGATGGGCTGATTTTACAGATGGAGAAACTGAGGCCCAAGGGTTAAGTGACTGGATACACAGGTTGTAAGTATTAGAGGCGGGAATTGAATCCAGGTCCCTTGAACCTAGAGCTGGTGTTCTTTCCATCATAGCAGTCAATCTGCCTGCCCTCTAAGTTGGAAGGGACTTCAGCTTGGAGTGTCTGGTCCAAACCATAGATGAGCAGGAATTCCTTCTACATCAGTATTTAAAAGAGATCAGAGCCTCCACCGGGAGGCCTCTGGATTTGGGGACTTCCTATTTCTCAAGGCAGCTCACTCCATCTTTAAACAGCTTTGATTACGGCTTTACACCCTGGTGGAACCACCTCTTCTGGTTCTGTTCCCCCTGGTGCCCAGGAGAACCAATCAAATGCCATTTTTACATTCAAGATCCCCCTTCTCCCAGGGACCTTGCCTAAACCTTGGAGCCCTTGATCATATCTCCTCTAACTTTACCCTTCCTGTCTTAGGGTACGTGAAGGGCCATCAGGTGGAAGAAAGGTGAAACATCTGCTTGGGCAGTGGATAAGCCGCAGGAAAGTTGATCTTGGTTCTGTTTCTGTGAATCTTTGCTGTGTGTGTCCAGATCCCTTACATTGGAGGCACCCACCTGGGAGACACCAGGGACCTGCTTTTGGGAGAAGATGTTCTGTGTTCTACCATGTGCTTGGGAGCTGCCTTTTCCATTGGCCACATGGACAGAACAGGCTCATCTTTAAAACTCCCAGACTGGGAGGGTTTGGCTATTTTTCCAGCACCAACCAAAGGGTCCTGTTCCCCCTCAGCACGAGCACCACAAATTAGGCTGGGTGGAGGGAAGGAACGCCTCCCCCCTTTGAAGCCCTATGGCCCCAGTGAGCAGGTTTGGGACTCGGGTCTATTTCATTCCTCCTTTTTCTACTCTAGGTGCAGGTGATGGAGTCCCTGGTCCTGGGAGCTCAAGCCACCTTGGAAGTGACCTTGGAGTTAGGTTTCCTGGCCAGATGTTGCTGTCAGTGTGGCAGGGAAACCCACTGGATTCTCCAAAGGGATTTTGGACTTAGGACTTGGATCATATTATATAGGAACTGAGTTAAGCTGTGAACTAATTCCCTTTTCCTCCCCAGAGACTGAGGAGGTGTAGGAGAGAATTAAGCTCCCACTTGTTAGGGGGATGTTTATATATTTGTTTTTATTTTACTTTTGAAGTAGCTATTCCTTGGTAAAAAGCTAATTTGACAGACAAGTGGTTAAATGGAACTGGGCTGCGGAGGACCCCTAAAATTTGGGGAACACTATTGATACAGACTTGAGCCAATGGCAGATAGATTAGTTACCCTGAAATCTCCTTAAGGCCCTAGAGAGCCCTGGGGAAGGGTGAAATGTAACAGACTTGGCCTCTGGGCAGTAACAGCCAAGGGTGTCACTATTACATTAGGAAAATCTTCAAGACACCCAGAGCTGTCCAAAAAAGGAATTAGTGGTTTCCATAGATAAATCCCCTGTCATGGGGAGCATCTGAGCAGAGGTATAGACAGATGGTATAGACAGAATTCCTGGCAGCTAGGTGAGGTATAAGATAGAGGCCACTGGACTTGGAGTCAAGCAAATTGAGGGTTTATAGTCTGTCTCAGACACTTACTAGCTTTGTGACCTTGGAGAAGTCACTCCATAAGTCTGGGTTTCAGTTTCATCATCTATACATTAAGAGAGTTGAGTAGAGGGCCTCTAAAGTCCGTTCCAGCTCAAAATCTCTAACATTTAGATCCTCTCTGATGCTATGATCCCCTTGGTGCTTATGGAGGGCTAGGGTGAAGAAAGATGCTTAGGGGAGGTGGGGCTCTAAGCAGGGGCTTGCAGGAAGCAGATCTGGACAAATGGCAGAAAAAGGTGAAGGTAAACAAAGGTATGGAGGTGGGAAGGTGCCTATAGGGAAGAGCTCGAAGAGATCTTAGGACAAAGAATGTCAGAGCTGTGAGGGGCCTTAGAACATGGAATGACAGAGCTAGGAAGGGCCTTAGAACATGGGAATGTCAGAGCTGGGAGAGGCCTTAAAATATGGACTGTCAGAGTTGGAGGGGGTCTAACATTCTTAGAGGTACCTTAGAACAGAGAATGTCAGAGCTGGGAGGGTGTTTAGAACATGGGAGTGTCAAAGCTGGGAGGGAACTTAGAACACAGAATGTCAGAGTTGGGAGAAGCCTTAGAACACAGAATGTCAGCTGGGAGAGGCCTTAAAACATGGACGGTCAGAGTTGGAGAGGAACTAACATTCTTAGAGGCACCTTAGAACAGAGAATGTCACACCTGAGAGGGCCCTTAGAACACAGAATGTCAGAGCTGGGAGGGCCCTTAGAACACAGAATGTCAAAGATAGGAGGGCCCTTAGAACAGGGAATGTCAGAGCTGGGAGGGAACTTACAACACAGAATATCAGAGCTGGGTGGGACCTTAGAACATAGGATGTCAGAGATTGGAAAGCCCTTAGAATATAGAATGTCAAAACTGGAAGATGATTTTTAAAATAGAATATTAGAATCTAGACATAAAGGAGTCTTCGAATATAGACTACCATCAGGGTAAGGGATCAGAAATGGAAAAGACCTTCCATTGTAGACACAGATTGTCAGAACTGGTATAGACCTTAAAGGTCATTCTGGTCCAGCCCTCACATTTTACATCTTGACTCCTGACTCAACACAGATGAGAAAGCTTAGCTTTGATGCTTCTTGTCAAAAAAAAAAAAATTCAAAGGGATGGTTGAAATTGAGGGCCATTGCTGGGGAACATCGGAATGGAAGGGTCTATGACTTCCATAATCATAACAATAAGACGTTTCTAAGACGCTTTAAGGTTTACAAGGCTCAGTAATCCTATGAGGGAAGCGTCACCAATCTGATGGTGTGCACTTAACAGATGATGGAACAGATGCTGAGAGAGATGAAGCCCCTTGCTCAGAGTCTCACAGGCTACTGAGGACCAAAGGCACAAGCCAGACCTGGGCCTCCCATGGCACAGCTTGGGTGTGGGATCGAGGGAGGGGCCAGATCATAAAGGGATCACAGCATGGGGGAAGAACTCAATCCAGGCCACTCTGAAAAGGAGGGTGGAGGATGCTGAGCCCTGAAGCTCACCCCAGAAAAGGCAGTCCCACCGACAGGAGGAAATGCAGATTTGACACACATCACATGCTCTACATACCCTTTGCTCTGGTTTATGTAATTCTTCAACAGCCACGGAGGCTGCTGCAACCCAGATTCCCAGCCTCTCTCTCAGATCTGCCTCTTCCTCGCCAGGCTCTGCCAGCTCCCCCCAACATCCTGTGAACATCCCTTTGAATTTTATAGACGGGAAGCATCAAAGCAAAGTCTTCTCATCTGTGTGTCCTTGGAGCCAAGATGGAAAATGTGGGGGTTGGACTAGGATGACCTTCAAGAGCCCTCCTTGCTCTGACAGTCTGTGTTCTAAGGCCCTTTCCATTTGTGATAATCTGGGTTCTAAGACCCACCCCCAACTCTGACATTCCATGTTCTAAGATCTCTTTCAGTTCTGATATTCTTTGTTCTAAGTCCCCTCCTAACTCTGACATTCCCTGTTCTAAGGTCCCTCTTAGCTCTGCATTCTCTGCTCTAAGATCTCTTCCAGCTTTGACATTCTCTATTTTAAAGTCTCTGCCAGTTCTGACATCCTGAGTTCTAAGGACCCTCCCAGCTCTGACATCCTGTGTTCCAAGGTCCCTCCCAGCTCTGACAGCTTGTGTTCTAAGGGCCTTCCCAACTCTGACATTCCTTGTTCTAAGGTTCCTTCCATCTGTGATAGTCTATATTCTAAGACCCCTTCCATCTCAAGCAGTCTGTATTTTAAGATACCCTTCCAGCCATGACAGCCAGTGTTCTAAGATTCCCTGTGTCACCAACATCCTAGGCCCTAGCTCTTCTTCAGGCGTCTAACCTATCTTTGAAGACCACCTTTCAGCTGTGGCATTCAATAGAATCCCAAGATCCCTTTCAGGGCTAACATTCTATTTCCTAAGTTCTTTTCCAGACCTGACATTCTATAGTTTAGGACTCAAGTCCCTTCCAGCACTGGCATTCTGCATTCTAAGACTCTCGCCAGCTCTGAATAATCTTTGTTCCAATATCCCTTCTAGCTCTAACGTCCCAGATTGTGGCTCTGACATTTTCTGTTGTAGCCGCCTATGTTCTAACATCCCTTTGAGCTCTGACGCTCTGTGGTGTAGCCACATATATCCTTAAGGTCCCCTCCAGCTCTGATGTCCTATGTTGTAGCAAATATATTCTAAGGCTGCTTTCAGCTGTAATATTCTATGACTTCTATGCTCCTCTGAGCTTGGGCCCCAAGGGCTTCTGTCTGGGAATACTTTCCCTGAATGCTCCTGTGTCCTCAGCCTCTCTGTTTCAAGAGTCTGAAGGCCTCCCCTGCCCTTGTTACCTCCGAGACCACACAGCTAGCCCCCACCTTCCAGCCCAGGCTAGAGCTCACTGAATATAAAACCCCACCTAGGGCTTAGCAGTGGAAATTTTAAATGCCCCCGGAAAAGGGGCTCAAAAGCGGCCTCAGGAACGATGAATATTTTAAAAGAAATGGGAATTATTCATGCTTCAATTTGAAAAAAAAGAAACCAAACCCCAGCATCCACTTGAAGATAAGGAGGAGGTGAAAGGCCTAGAAGAAAACCACTGCGGGCCTCTCTCCGCTACCTCTTAAACAGCCCAGGTTGGTTTTGTGTAAACCATCATTCTCTCTCCGGCCAGGCCCTCAATCCACCTACCTCTAAATGGTGGCAGCGAGAGCTTGGCCGGGCCCTTGGGCTCGCTTCCGGCCCAATAATTAGCCACAGCCCCCCCCCCCCCGCCGCCCCCACCCCACCCTCCTGCAGAGCTGCAGGCGACCAGAGAAATATTTCTGGAAGACTATTTACAAACATCCCCATCACCATCAATCACGCAGAGAGCCATAGAGCAAGATTTCTTACCTCAAGGACCTGCTAATGCAAAGAAGCCCTTTAATGGGCCAGGACGGAGGCTGCACCTTCTGGTGCCATTACTACAGAATACATAATAGCATTAATAATTAAGTATAAATTGGATTTAATATTTTATGCCGGCGACATGTAATTTACACTCTACCCGAGAAATCAAAGGTCACGTCTGAAATCGGCCGAGCCACCAGTGGAACGAATACTGGCTGTGCCCCTCCTGTCAGGCTCAGGCTGCTGACAGGAGATTAAGATGGACCCACTGGGGGCCAGGGGAAAGCAAACCTGGGAGCCTGCTAGAGGCCTGACACCCTGGGCTAGGCCAGTTTGCTTCTGAGTCTTTAGAAAACGGACTTTGGGTTTCTTGGAAGCTGGCTATTAATGACACTAACTACCGGGGAGGCAGGGAGAAAAGAGAGGGTGAATTTGAGAACTAGGCCTACACCTAGAATAGAGAATATAGGATCTGAGAGGGCCTTCGAACAGAGAATGTCAGAGCTGGGAGGGGCCTTAGAACACAGGATGTCAGGGCTGAGAGGGATCATCAGGTCCACTAGAGTCCGAGGGCCAAATTGGAGGCCTGAAGGTGTCTGGGGCTTTTCTGAATGGTTTGTCTTTGGCTGTCAAGTGTCCCTCAAAGGCTTTTGTACAAAGGAAGAATTCTTTGTCTTGGTACTCCTACTGTGGTTTTGCTAGAGTCAGGGGGACAGACCCCATGACTTGTAAGCTCAGACCTAGGGTCTAGAAAGTTGACTTTAAGTCCAATAGGAAGGTCATTGCTTCTCATTTTCAAACTCACCCCCCCACCCCCAAGCCCTACCCCATCTACTGGGAAAGGTGGAGCTTGGCCAGGCCCTGCCCCAAGCAGAACTTCTACTTTTTTTCCGGAAGACCGTGTGTGACTAGGAAGGGGAATTCTCCCTCCTGCGGGGGATGAGAACATCTGGTAGGAGGAGGAAGTGGGCAGGGGCCTGGTGGCCTAGTGGTCAGAAGGGCTGGCCCACCTGCTGGCAGGGAGAAGGTGCTCCTATGGCTCTGTCTGCCTGACTCCATGAGAACTGGGCACCTCCAAAGGAAGGGCTGGAGCCTCCCATGGAACGAGTCTTGGCCTGGGAGTCTGGAGAGCTAGTGAGAGCTCTCAGCTCTGCCACTAACCTGAATGTGGAGCCTAGGACGAGTCAGAGGGACTCATGGACAGAAAAGCACTTTAGACAGAATGAGCCCCAACGTGGGAAGGCCTGTTGTTTTGGGCCTATGGGATGAAGATGTTTTTATATGGGAACTCCTTGTATTGGAGATATAAGTGAGATTAAAAATCTGGATGGAGCCCTGGAGGGTGACCTCACTTTCCAATGTAATGAGGGCCTCTTTGGTCATCTCCAAGCTTCTGGGCCGCAGGTGGGAGGGTATGCTGAAGCTGAGAGAGGATGGGGACAGTCCCTGAGAAGTCTAGTAACTGACCCGAGGTCACATTGCAAATTCCCCGGAAAGCTGTGGGTAGGATTGTAGAGTCCAGAGTAGGAAGGGAGCCTGGGAAATCATCTTGATGTCCGTCTCATTTAGAACAGGGAAAAACGGAGGATTTGGAAATGAAATGGCTGGTACAATGCAGGTCAGGACTCGATCCAGACTCTGAATCCAACGTGAGGTGACTTAAGCCCAGTCCCTTCCTCTCTATGCCTCAATTTCCTCTTCTGACAAAAGGAGGATAACATGGATTTTCCCCTCCCTCCATCATGGGGTTATCCTGAGGCTCAAACATAGAAGCCTAACCACTCTTCAAGGCCCAGCTCGTGTCTCCCCTTGTCTGGAAAGCCTTTCTTAATTAGCCCAGCCTGAAGAGAGCTAGAGTTAGCTCCCCTCCATTCTGGTGCTGTTTAATTATTTCAGTTGTGCCTGATTCTTTGTGACCCTGTTTGGGGTTTTATAGGCAAAGACTCTTTTTACAGATGAGGAAACTGAGGTAAACAGGGTTAAGTGACTTGCCCAGGATCACACAGCTAGTAAGTGTCTGAAGCCAGATTTCACATGAAGATGAGTCTTTTTGGTTCCAAGCCCAATGCTCTATTCACAGAGCCATCAATGCTGCCTTTTTTTCCAGTTCTATTTTTTTAATTTTGAAGAAAACATTTTGAACAATATTTTTAATTTTTTAAATAATATTTTAAACTTAAACATTATGGATGCCTAGTTCACACTATCTTACCATTTAACTTTTGAAGAAGGAGAATGGTTTGCAAAGCCCTTTAAACGCATCTCATCTGATCTCCGCAACATCCTGAGACACAGATATGACAAGTATCACAGTCTTCATCGGAAAGGCACAGAAAACAAATGATTTGTCTGAGGCTACTACGTGCCAGAGGCAGCTTTGCAGTCCAGGTGTCTCTTGTTTCCTGGCCTAACCCTCTTTCCACTACGAATGAGATAATGTATGGAAAGCACTCTAACCCTTCAGGCTCTGTCTAAATGCTAGTGATCACCTTCCTAACAGTTAATAATAATTATCATGATTACACCATGCTTGCCAAAGATAAACACGTCCTGGTCCACCTACCTAATCAATCAGTCTGTCAGTCACCTGGCATTTATTAAGCACACACTGGTATTGGATGGCAGGAGCCACCAGCAACTCTGGCTCTCATTTCCTTCTTGGGTGGGCAAGGAAGCTTTGGGCAGCTGGGTGGTACAATGCACAGAGCACCAGACCTGGAGTCAGGAAGACTCATCTTCCCGAGTTCAAATCCAGACTCAGACAATTACTAGCTGTGTGACCCTGAACAAGTCACTTCACGTTGTTTGCCTCAGTTTCCTCATCTGTAAAACGAGCTGGAAAAGGAAATGGCAAACCACTCCAGTATCTTTGCCAAGAAAACCCCAAATGGGGTCACAAAGAGTCTGACATGACTGAACAACAAGAAGAAAGATGTATATCACTATGGAGAAAGTCCTGAAATTGGAATGAGAGGCTCAAGTATTTGCTCATCCACTTCCTAACTCAATCACTTTGATTAAGTTCCTTTCCCTCTCTTTGTCTCAGTTTCCTCACTTGTTGAATAAGCAGAGTTGGTCTAAAAGGTATCTCCCATCCCTTTGGGTTCTGCTTTTCCATGTCCTAAGGCCCTCCCAGCTCTGACATTCTGTATTTATTCCCTTCCCAGCTGTGGTTCTGACTTTCCCTACTTGGACATCGTGTTAGTTACAGTCTCACCCTCGAGTCTCCCTCAGTGCTTGGGTCTTCTTTCTGCCCTTGCACATCCAACAACTACGCTGGCCCCTTCCCCCATTGGTGAGTTCTGCCGGGGGTCTCCATTTTGGAGTGTCTCAGACAAGCCAGCCTTCGTTTCCCTCCAGGACTTCAACACCAGGGCCCCTGCTTTTCAGTTCCCTTTTGTGTCTTGTCTTCTCCTATTAAAATGTAAACTCCCTGAGGGCTGGGACCATCTTTCTTTTTGTTTGTACTTGTACCCTTAGCCCTGAGGGCAGCACCTGGCATGTAGTAAATGCTTAGGACCTACCTAGTAACCTATGTTTCAAAGCTTCTTCCGGTTCTGACGGTCTATGCTCTAAGATCCTCCACAGCTCTGACAAGGTCTTAAGTTTTTAGTTCTCACATGTCCTAATGTCCCCTCAAGTCTGAAATTCTGTGTCCAAAAGCCCCTTCTAGGTTTGCTGTTCTGTGTCCTCAGACCCCTTCACACATGGCACTCTGTGCTCTAAAGGCCCTCCCAGCTGTGACATTCTGTGCTCTAAGGGTCCTCTGAGTTCTGACATTCTGTGTTCCAAGATTCCTCTCAGCTCCCACATTCTATGTTCTAAGGGCCCTCTGAACTCTGACATTCTGTGTTCTAAAGGTTTTCCCAGCTCTGACATCCTATGTCCTAAGGCCCCCTTAACCCTGACATTCTGGCCCCCTCAGTTCCGACATTCTCCAAGGTAGGGGTTGGGCCCCAGGGAACAGAGGATCTGGGTCCCAGGGCCGATGCTGGCCCATCAGCTCCCTCCCTCCTCTGCTGTGGGCCTAATGTGGCCTTAATGCTGTGGTCAGGACGCCCGCTGCCCAGCCTGGCCCCTTTACTGCTCTGTGGCCGAGCTCCCTCGGAGGGCCCTTCTGCCTAATGGACGTTGCTCAGACCCTCCCTGCAAAGGCTCCATTAATGCGGTCGATTGGTTTTCTTTTGTTCCCGGGGTTTTAAGCTGAGTGTATCTGGGCACTTGTTCAAGCCGTGTTCCAGAGCTAATCTGGGAGGCGGGGACAGGAGAGGCAGAGCTGCATTAAGCGGCTAAATTGGGAGGGCTGGGGGTGTGCGCTCGAGGAAAGAATAGCATCACTTTGGCTTGGGGCATCAGTCAATGTCCAGGGCTTTGGGAGTTGGCTGTTCTCCCTGTCCTTCAGGCCTCAGGTTGCCCTGTCCCTTCCAGCGAAAGTTTAAGGGGTTGCCAGTTCATCCTCTGGCTTTGCTGTGTGACTTTGGGTAATTTGGCGACTCTCTCTGTGCTGTGGCTTTTCTCCTAGCATCTTGAGGGCTGTTAGGTAGAAGGTCTATTTTGGGCTGATTTTGATGGTTCCCCAAAAGGTAAAACTAAGACTGGCTGGAAGGGTTTAGATTAGATCATGTCTAGAATGTTTTCTAGCTTTAAATCTCACAGCCCTGTGAAGTTACAGAGTGCCAAGGTAGGACTTTTGGCTGGTGACCACTGTCCTACAGTGAAATAAGTGTATGTACAAGGTACAGATGATGACAAAATTTAGAGATCATCCCAAGCAACTCTTTCATTTTGCACATAAAGAGACTGAGGCCCAGTCCCATAGCTAGTCAGTGACAGAGTCAAGATTTGAATCTAGGTCCACCCAAGCCAAATCTATCACCCTTTTCGCTGTTAGCTCCCTGACTCTGAAGGGGGTCAAATGGAAGTTGTGTTAGCTATCTATCTTGCTAAATCATCCATCAAGGGGGATTAGGCCTCGGTGATCTCTTCCAGTTAAGATTCTGTGATTGACTTTACCTCCCTTGCTGGCAGGCTGGCATCCTGTGTAAGGCAGGGTGTGTTGCTGCCTGCAGGGGGGCAGGGCTGGAAGGCCCCAAATATCTTTCTCAGTCTGTCCAGAATCCTGAAATTCCACCAATGGGGGTTCAGCTCTAGCCACTAGCACTTTAGTGTGAATTAGTGAGTCAAGTCAAAATGGAAGCAGAGAAGGAACAGAACCAGCCCAGCTATATAAGGATGGAGATGAGGAGGCATCTGCAGCAAACAGCAGTACTTGGAAACACTGGGAGATCAGAATGAGGGCTCTCTGGGAAGTGACTTGCCCAAGGTCATCCAGATGAGAACAAACGTCATCAGTTTTTCATGAGCCAGGTCATGTGGCAAAGCTTTCCCCTCCCCCCAGCCTAGTCTGTGCCTTTCCCCAGGTGCCCTGCTGCTTTCTGGCTCCCCTGTGGACCAATCACTGGCAGTCTCTCTCAGAATCATAGATCTGAAAAGGAGACCCTCAAGAACCAAAGAATGTCATTGGGCACCTCCTTGGGCTAGATGTGACTTTTCTCTTAATTATCTGGTGATGTCTTCTCTGTTTTATCTCCATGCCACCTATCTCCCCCCAATGGCAAATCTATAGAGTGACATTAAAGGGAGATACTTGGTCCTTATCCAGCCAACACCAGAAAGACCAGAGTAGGATTCTAAGCATGAAGTCCAGAGACCTCCCCCAGGAGCTTGGGGATAGATGTCAGGGGGCCCTTCAGTTATGAACACAGACAACAAGCAGTATGCTGAGAATGGGTCCACAGGCTTTACCAGACTGCAAAGGGGTCCACAGCATATGCAGACCCGAGTCCAGAGAGGGCCTCTCCATGGAAAATCAGAGAAGTCACTTCTTTATTATTTCCCTTCTCTATGCCTTGGTTTCTTCATATTGTGGCGAGATGGAATTGTGGGAACTGAATGAGCCATGATATGTAAAATGAGGAGTTTGGACTAGATGGTCAAGTTAAATAGAGTCAATGAGCATTTATTAAGTGCTTACTGTGTGCCAGGCACTGTGCTAACCACTGGGATACAAAAAGAAGCAAAATTAAAGACAATTCTTGTCCTCAAGGAGCTTACCTTCTGATGAGGGATGACAATACAAGAAGGGAAGTTGGAGAGATTGGGAGAGTGGGGGAAGGGACATGATGGAGAAAACGTTTTGAGTCTAGACTGGAGCCTGGAGAAGAATGAAGTATAGAGTTGTCCTGATCTATATCTCACCACTAGACCCAGATGGCTCCGGAGGAGAAAGTGAGGCTGGTGACCTCGCACAGTCCTCCCTCACTCAAATCCAATACACTTGGACTTCGTGGCATCACCGCCCTGACGTCATGGTCCTCTTTGAGAATGAAGGACGAACAACAATTAGAATGTAAGGCCTGAGAGGGCCCTTAGAACATGGAATGTCAGAGCTGGGAGGGCCCTTAGAACACAGGATGTCAGAGCTGGGGCAGGGCCTTAGAACACAGTGTCAGAGCTGGGAAGGCCCTTAGAGCACAGAATGTCAGACCTTAGGACACAGGATGCAAGAGTTGGGAGGACCCTTAAAACCTGGAATGTCAATGCTGGGAGAGCCCTTTGAGAGCATCTATTTCATGGCTCTGATTTCCCAGAGGAGCAAAAGAAGGCCCAGAGAGAAGATAGAGTTTGCTCAAGAACATGCAGCTAGTGAGTAAAAGAGGAAGGACCAGAACCCAGGTCTCCTGAGTCCCAGCTCAGTGCTCCTTCTTCTCTACACCACAACATAATAATTTTAGAGCTAGAAGGGACCTGAAAGGCCATCTAGTCCAATCTCCTCATTTTACAGATGAGAAACAGAAGCAGAAGTTAAGAGACTTGCCCAGTGTCACACAGCTAATAAGTGAGGCTCTATTTGAACTCAGTTCTTCCTGACTCCAAGACTGGAGCCTTCCATTCTCTGTACCAACTATTGCATATTTAACTGACATTAGCCTGGGATCATGTTTACTGAGTGTCACTGTAGCATAATAGAAGGAGGAGATGCTCTGGGTTTAAGTCTTTGACCTGCTACTGACTTACTGGGTGACTTTGGGAAAATTATTTTGACTTATTGGGCCATCTGTAACTGGAGACCACCAAAAAGCACCCTTGTTCTTTAGAAAATGTGAGCAGCTGTTATTATTATATGAAAAAGTTAGAGTTTTGTATCTAAAGAAAGCTGATCTTGAATAAACCTCCCTAGGGGTCAAATAGATTGGAAAGAAGGTTGGAATAAATGCTCTCTAAGTCCCTTGAGGGGACCTCTCTCTTTAATCCTCCCCAACACTAACAGTCTATGGTCTTATTTTTCTTTGAATTCTAGAATTCTGTGTTCTAAGTTTCCTCCCAGCTCAATCTAATTCAATTCATATTTATTAAATTCTTATTACGTGGACCAGGAGCACTACTCTAAAAGTCTATGTTTTAACACAGTATACTCTATCAGAGAAACAAAGGAAGACTCCTATCAACTGATGCAAAGTGAAGTGAGCTATGTACACAGTAACCACGTCGTCAATGGTTAAGACCAATAAGCAAACAATTGACAGCAAATGTTGGGTGATTAGAATGACCAACCTTGGCCCCAAAGAAAATATATGAGCAGGCATCTGCCCTACCTCTTTGTAGAGACAGAGACTATGGGCGTGGACCTCTGAAGATGATGTATTCATTAGCTTGGATGAGTTACTTTCCCTTCTTTTTGTTTATTCTTTATTACAAAGGAAGATCCCTTCTAACTCTGATATTCTATGTTCTAAGGTACTTTACAGCTCCTACATCCTCTAAGTCCCCTCCCATCCTGACATCCTGTGTTTTAAAGGCCCTCCCAGCTTTCATATTCTGGGTCCTAAGGGCCTTCCCAGCTCTGACATTCTGGATTCTAAGGTCCTTCCCAGGTCTGACATTCTGGGTTCTAAAAGCCCCCCCCCACTCTGTCTTTCTTGCTCTAAGGACCCTCCCAGCTTTGACATTCTTAATTCCAATATTTCTCCCAAGTCTGATATTTTATGTTCTAAGGTTCCCTGTTTGCTTAAATGTTCTGTGTTATAATTTCCTCTTTTTGAAGGTATCTTCCAGTGCTAACATTTTATGACTTTAAATTCCAATAAGGTAAACTTGAAGGAACCATCCAAATTATTCTATTTCATTCAGTATTGCCCTAATTAAGTGGGCCATCACCCAAAGTCTACAAATCCCTTGTACCAAGAATCCTTCTGGTCTCTATTCTCTGTTCCTGCTCACTTATGGCATCTAGCTGAGGAAACTTGACATTATACCTGGAATCCTCAGAGAACAGAAGGGCACACAAGTGGGTGCTCAAGTATTTGGGCCATCAAGAAAGAAGTCCTGAAGCTGGTGTCACACGAAGGCTCGGGACATCTCCCGGCTCTAAATCGACAACCCCATCATCCTTGGTCTGGGGTCCTTACTGAGAGTGAGAAGAATGAACCAGATTCCAGGAGGTGGAGCCTGGGGCAACCTCCTTTTTGCCCAGAGGAGAAATGACCACTAGCCTCAGTGGGTTCCTGGCTTTTTTTCCCCCTCAACAGGGATCCTTCACCCTACTCAAGTCAGAGAGAACCAGCAGCTTTAACTCTTCCAGATTAATCCTGCTAAGCTGTAACAATATTGATATGCTATTATTTTCCATCTTTATTCATCCCCCGACGACTCAGGAACGACTCCCCCCAGGCCATTCATAATTGAAAAATGCTTTTAAGACCTTTAAGAGTTGAAGACAAAATTCCGCAAGGTGCCTGGTTTATTGGGCCTCTAGGCACGATGATACATTCGCTCTCTAATGTTCAGTAAGGAATGGAGCTCTGAGCGCCCTGATGGATGGGCCCAACGGGATCAACGCGCATCGAGATGACTCCATCAGCCGGCCGTCGCATCGGCCGGAGAAGCTTGGGCAGAATGGCCGGGAATGATGGACGGGGCACCATGGCTTCTGAGGTCCCTACTCTTACAGGATGCTTTCAGGAGGGAAGAACCACTGTTTGCCCAGGAGTTCAGGCACATGGCAGACAAAGATGAAGGTTGACTAGCAAATTCCATCATCAAACAGGGACAGACACGTGTCAGAGTGAGGACAGATTTTATGACACAGAGCAGCACACTGGAGAGGGATTTGCATTGGAAATCATAGACCTGGGTTAGAATCCCATCCCATCTTTGCCTCTTACATCTATGTCCCTCTCTGGACTCTAGTTTTCTCACCCATAAAATGAGAGGGTTGGGGTCTCTGAGCCTGTGATCCTATTATCTATTCTAGGGACGCCCCCAGATGTGACATTCTGTTAAACTGAAAAGCACCAGCCCTGAGAGCAAAGAGGGAGGATCCAGAGGACACGGGGAAAGAAGGAGGAGGTCTGAGAGAAGAAAGCAAGGAAAACAATACATTTAATACATTAATATTGTTAGCAATCATCTAGCCTAATGCTTTCATCTTACAGAGGAGGAAACTGAGGCTCAGAGAGAGATAATGATCGGCCAGTGTGACACGGGGAGGAGCCGGGGCAGGATTCAGACTTGGGCCCTCTGACACCAAATCTCTCTGACTTCTATATTTCTTCCTCTTAATGGCTCCATTCCAACCAGGATCCCAGAAACTTGACGCTTGTAGTTGTCTTTGTACCAATTTTGAGTCAGTTTCATAAATTCGGTTTAATTAAATCTGACAAATGTTTATTAAGGGCATGTGAAACACAAGTCATAGAAAATGTAGCCTTAAGTCAGAGGAGGGAAGGGCTGAGTCGTCCAAAGTCTCCCTCATCACTCCCCCAGGCCCTGTCCTCACAGGGAGAAGGACACAACACAGACCCTGTCCTCAAAGACGTTTAGAAGTGGGGTGTGTGTGTGTGTGTGTGTGTGTGTGTGTGTTTAGGTGAGTACAGCTAAGTGTGTGCCTTTATACTTCATAGGAACGTAATCAATGTCTTCACTGAATTGAATTCGTGCATAGTCAAGGATTCAGTAAGCCTGGAGCGGGGTAGGGTTTGAGAGGCAGAGATCACCTCTGTTGGTGGGTGGGTAAGGGTCAGGATCTAGGAGGGCTTTATTGGGAGCTTAGTTTTTTGCTATCTCTGTCTCTTTCTTAGTTTTGTAGACAGTAAAGATGCTTAGAAATCCCAAAGGCTGAGGTTACTTTGTGCCCACCTCTCCGTCTTGGGGAAGAAGGTCAGTGTAGGTCAAGAGGTGGCTAGGATAGAAAGGGGCAAATCTTGGGGAGCATTGCTGGGTGATATAGTGGGTAGAGTTCTGGGCCTGGGGTCAGGAAGACCTGAGTTCAAATTCGATTTCAAACTCTTGCTAGTTGTGTGATCCTGGACAAGGATCTTAATCTCTGTACCTCGGTTTCCTTATCTGTAAAATAGAAGCACCTACCTCCCAAGGGTTGATGTGAGGATTGAATGAGATCAACTTAGAATGCACTTAGCACAGTGCCTGGCACATAATAAATACAATATTAATTCATCACGGGACAATAGATTTAGAGCTGGAAGGTAATTAAGTCCAGCTTTGCTGAGGCAGGTAAGTGGCACAATAGATGGAGCACTGGGCCTACAGTCAGGAGGACCTGTGTTCAAATCCAGCCTGGGATACAGGTGGGATGACCCTGGCCAAGTCACTTAACCTCTGCCTACCTCAATTTCCTGAACTGTAAAATACTTCCCTGGGGTTGTTACAAAATCCAAGTGAAGTCATATGTGTAAAAATGCCAAGCACAATCCCTGGCACATAGTAGGTGCTTAATAAATGATTATTTCCTTTCTTCATTTTACAAATGAGTCCCAGTGAGGGGAAGTGCCTGCTCAGAGCCAGGAAATGGTGATTAATGGCAGAGAATGGATTTGAACCCCAGGTCCAGAGCCTCTGTGACCTTTCCACCAAGTGCCTACTTTGTGCCAGGACCTCTGTTGGGCTCCAGTAATATCAAGGCAAAAATGGAACAATCCCTGCCCTCAAGGAGCTTAAGTTCTACTAGGAGGATTCACTTGTTTGGTTTATCAGCAGATGAGAAACTACGAAATAAGCACAAAGTAATTTGAGGATGGATGCTGGAGGGAGAGGCAGAGACCACTGACAAGTGGGGAGACCAGGAGTTGGCACCTAAGCCGTATTTCCAAGGAAGCGAGGGATTCCAAGGGGCAGAAGGGAGGAGGAGAGAGCATGTCAGCCATGGCGGACAATCTGTGCAAAGTCCTGGAGGCAGGAGATGAGATAGGAGAGATGGAAGGAGAGAGGCTAGCCTAGTCCTTTTATGAAGGGGATTCGTTCTGTGAAGTTTGGATTCAGTCAAAGGGCCGCACTTGAGGACCTAGAGGGGCACATGTGGCCTCAAGGACACAGGTTCCCCACCCCTGCACTAGAAGCTGGCAGTGTGTGAAGGTGAGTGATGTGTCATCAGTCTGGAAAGACCTGTGAGAGCCGGGTTAGGAAAAGATTTAAAGAGCGTTTTGCCTAGATGCCATAGGGATTCAGCAAAGCCTCTTCAGCAGGGGCGTGAGGCAGTCAGACCTCGGCTTTAAGAATATCGATTCGGCAGTTATTTGGAGGGTGGGTTGGAGGGGGGAGAGGCTGAATGCAGAAAGGCCCATCAGAAGGCTGTTTCTGTAGCTGAGGTGAGCTGTAACAAAGGGTGGAACCAGAGTGGGCTCCGTATGAATGGAGAGAAGTCAAGGCGAGGCAACAAGCATTTATTAAGCACCTGCTATGCTCCAGGCACCCCCGAGTCAAGAACTGGGATACAAAGAAAGGCAAAACTAGGTCCTGCCCTCAAGGAGCTTGCAATCTAACGGGGGAGATAGCATTGGAACAACAGTGTGTATACAGGATAAATCGGAGGTAATCTAAGAGGGAAGGCAGAAAGATTAAGGAGGCTGGGAAAGGTTCTTGCAGGAGGCAGATCTGTGGCACAGACTCAGAGACAGCAAGTGAGAGTGTCTGGAAATCGGGGAGCTGTTAGGAGGCCAGAGCCACTTCATCCAGTGTGGAGGAGAAGGTGTAACAAGACTGGAAAAGGAGGAGGGGGCCTGAAACAGAGGATTTTGTATTTCTTTCTGGAGGTAATAGGGAGCAACTGGAGTTGCTTAAGTAGGGGAGTGATGTGACCAAACAGGCAAGAGGTTGTGGAGGAAGAATCAATAGGAGGTGTAGACTCAGTTCCCATAGTTTCTCCCCAGTGCCCAGCACTGTGCCAGCCATGTGGACGGGGGTCAGGAAAGTCAGTCAAACCCACGGGACTCCTTTTTGAATGTCCAAAGAATTTTTATTACATGCCTGCTATATGCAAAGTTTTGTGCTCAGAGTTAGGGGAGACACCGTGATCAATAAAGACACACTCCTGATCAGCTCTGCCACATTTTTTCCTTTTTTCTCCTTTTTTCTCTTTCTTTCTTTCTTTCTTTCTTTCTTTCTTTCTTTCTTTCTTTCTTTCTTTCTTTCTTTCTTTCTTTCCCTTTCCTCCTTCTCTCCTTCCTTCCTTCCTTCTTTCTTTCCCTTCTTTCTTTCTTTCCTTCCCTCCTTCTCTTCTTCCTTCCTTGCTTCCTTCCTTCCTTCTTCCTTCCTTCTTTTTTTCTTCCTTTCTTCCTTCCTTCATCCCTCCCTCTCTCTCTTTTCTCTCTCTCTCTCTCTCTCTCTCTCTCTCTCTCTCTCTCTCCCTCTCTCTCTCTCTTTCTCTCTCTCACTCTCTCCTATAAGGAATAACTTTCAGGAAGGAGGACCTAGAGGGGCACATGTTACGAAGTTACATGTTACAAGTTACGAAGGAGAGAGTGGATAGAGGGGAAAATCAAGGTAATGTAAAAAGACATCAATGAAAATGCATTTTTAAAAATGAGATACACTCCCACCTTCAGGGAATTTACCAACACTTGAATAGGGCCACTAAAACATGTCCCCAGCTAGATATGATAATCACAAGAGTTAATATTTGTATGGCATTTTGAGTTAGCAAAGCACTTTGTAAATAATATTTCATTTGATCTTTGAACAGTCCTGAGAGATACACATGCTTTTTGTCCACATTTTACAGATGAGGGAACAGAGAGCTTAAATGTCTTGCCCATGGTCATGGAGCCAGTAGGGTCTACAGTAGCTTTGACCCCAAGGTTGCTGGACTCCTCTAGGTCCTGGCTGTCTCTATTCAGAACATTTAAGGAAGGCACTTGAAGTGTGAGGACCTTAGACAAGGAGAGATGCCATCCAAGTTGGGGACAGAGGAGGGATGGTCAGGGAGGCCTCATGGAGAAGCTCATCCTGGGCCTGGCCCTTAGGCCCAGAGAACAGCAGCCCCAGCACATACAATGAGGCAAGTCTTGGCTGGGCCAAATTGCCCGGTTTGGCTGGAGCTGAGAACCTAAGGCTGTGCCGGGGGTGGGGTGGGGGAGGGGAGGTTGGGTAGTGAGAGAAGAAGCTGGGAAGAGATCTAGAACCTTCCTACAGGGTTGGGTTAACCTGAACTCAAGTGTAAGGCATCTCTTGCCCATCTGTAGGGCTCCCTGACTTGGCAGAAGTCCCTCCTTGCCAGAGCCACAACCCACCATTTGGGCATATAAGGCAAACAACATGAAATGAACCTTC
Organism: Trichosurus vulpecula; assembly: GCF_011100635.1. NCBI lineage: Eukaryota > Metazoa > Chordata > Mammalia > Diprotodontia > Phalangeridae > Trichosurus > Trichosurus vulpecula. The sequence continues at coordinate 59,284,032 of NC_050574.1, read as the reverse complement.
AGGTCAACTCTGTGATTCATGATGGGACAATTCATACTTTTTTTGGTTCATACCCATGATTTCACTGGTGAAGAGAACTCCTGGTGTTGAAACTTCCTCTACCAATACAGATCCTGACTCTTCTGCAGCTTATAGCTTACAGAGTTGTTTGGGACACTGAGAAGTTAAGTGACCACACCTGTGATTCCAAGAATCAGATTCCGTGATTTGAAGCCTCTCCACTTAAACACTTCCAAGGTTCTAGGATTTTGAGTGTCCACACTTATCACAATCACTTTTACTTTAAACAGACATCGGATTTATCTGAAGGTCGTGATTTAAAAACAAACAAAACTTTTCCAAGCACTCAAAAAACTTGCACTGACAATTTGAGGGGTTACTTACTAAAGGAGCTCAAAGCTGGAAGGGACCTTATTTGACAAATAAAGACAAAAACCTGAGGTCAGAGTAGGGAAATGACCCAGCCATGGTCAAGTTACCTGCTGAACCTGGGACAAGCCAATGAGCAAAGCAAGGCAGGGGGACAGTGCCAAAGATGAGGAAGAGAGCTTCTGAGAGCAGCCCAGCCAGGTACCAGGGATGGAAAGGAGGGCATCTGAGAGCAGCCCTGCCAGGCATACATGATGGGCCCATACCCTGTACTGGCCGTTCAAACCTAGAGTTCCATGATGCTAGCTCCCCACCTTACAAAAACCACTGACATCAATTATCTTCCCATAAAATGTGTGTAGCATAGTCAGAGAAAGGTGACACCACGCCCTCATCTTCAAATGAGAAGGCTCTAGGTACCAGACATGGGGCAGGATGTTTGGTGAGAAAGGCAGGACACGTGAGCTAAATACTGGTGTCCCAATGAAAGAGGTCACTTGCTGGTTTCTACTCCCTATTCCTGAGGGCTTGAGTCTCTTCTCTGGGTTGTCCCCTCACCTCCTGGCCCTCTCTTTTTCTCCATACGCTTCTAGAGTGGCCTTAGTGTGGTGAATGATAGCAAAGGCTATGCCACTAACTGGTGATATGACCTTGGATGAGTCACATCCCTCTGAGCTTCAGTTTCCTTATATGTCAAATGTCAAGAATCTTATCAGCTCTTGACTCTGTTACAAGGATTATATAAGGATTAGTTTCTAAAAATCATAGAATGTCAGAGCTAAAGGAGACTCTAGAACACCGAATGTTAGAGCATGGAATATTTGAGTAAGGAAAGACCTGAGAACACACATGTTAGAACATGGAATGTTTGAGTAAGGAAAGACCTGAGAGCATACATGTAGAACATGGAATGGAAGTGAACTTTGTATATATTTGTTTGTTTATTGTCTCCCCATTAGATTATAAGCTCCTAGAGGGCAGGGACCATCTTTTGACTTTTTTTTATCCCTAGCACTTAGCACAGTGCCTGGCATGTAGTCACTACTTAATAAATGTTTACTGAATAAGAATACAATATTGGAACATGGCATGTTAGAACGAGGAAGGAACAGCAGACACGGAATGTTAGAGTGAGCATAGACTGTCCGAGGTAGAAATAGCTTAGAACCTAGAATCTTAAAGTGAGAGGGACCTTAGGACAGAGAACATCAGAACTAGAAGGGAACATAGAATGTCAGGGAGAACACAGAGATGGCAAACATAGAATGGCAAAACTGAAAGAACTTTATAATATAGAATATTAGGGCCGGAAGGATTCTTAATTTATCAAACATTTCCTGATCTATTACTATGTACAAATCACTGGAGATACAGAGATGCCAAACGACACAGTCCCTTCCCTCAAGGGCGTTATGATCCAACGTCACATAGAGTATTGAAACTGGAAGGGACACTGGGGACTGTCTCGATCAGCTCCACATTTGGCAGATGGTCTCCTCACTTTTGTACTTGAGTCTTCACTGCCTAGCTCAGTGCCTGGTGAACAGTAGCTGCTTAAGAGACACTTGCTAATTAATTGGCCCTGGAGGAGGAATATGATATCCAGACCGGTGACTTGCCCAAGGTCACCCGGCCAGTTGATAGTCAAGATGGCGGCTATGATCCAAGTCTCATGGCTCCCTCTCCTTTTCCCATAGTGCCAGCCTCATTCGCACCGGACTTATGAACGGGCATTAAATTTGGTAACACATTTGGATGACCACGTGCAAGGACAATCAGCTGCCCCTCCACGCCCCATTGCCCACCCACTGTCCTGTTCCATGTCCATTCAGGAGACCTCAATCCCATAAAACAGGTTTTACTTCCCAGCCAACAGTTGCTTGTCTGTGAGAGGCCAGGCTTGGCTGCTTGGGGCCGTGGCTCAGCAGTAGCTGAGTTAACTAGGCCCCTGGTTTCTTAAAGGCTGACTGGGCTGACTCTTGCAACAGAGAGTAATTAGAGCCCCCAGCTTGGAGCCTTTACCCAAATAACCTGGCCTGCCCTGTCCCGTCCCATTAACTTCCAATTCAACAGTAACCCCCGGCCTGAAATGCATAATGAAAGACATTCAGAATATATCAAAATGGCAGGAGTATTGATTTATTAATGCTCAGGAATGTTGCTCTAATTGAATTGAAATCCAGGAAGCAAGTTAATGTAGCTGACTGTACTACAGGAATTGAATTTCCCCAGTGCCCAGAATTATGACTTTTTTGCTTTCTCTGTTGTCAGTGGGATAAATAACAAATCAATTGACGTTTCACCCCCCTGGGGGATGAAAACAAGTCCATGTGGGGGCCATGATGAGGAGCCCGGGACGGAAGAGGGACTTAGTGGTTGGAAAAAATAGGGGAGGGCTTCCTGGAGGAGGGGGTCCAGGCCAGGGAAGGAGGGTTGGAGTCCCAGAGCCTCCTTATTTGCAAATCGTTCCCTCTGTTCCCATTTCCATCCCCAACTTTGTGTTCTGACCACCCTTGGTGCCTGTGTCCCGCTGCCCCTTCAGCCCCAAAGCTGGAATTCCTAGAGTCTAGTGGATGGCAGGAGCTCCTGGGAATCAGGACATGGGTCTGAGTTCAGCCTCCATTCTTTCTTAGCTGGGTGACCTTGGGCAAGAGATTGGGGATTCAGGGAACCATTGGAGAGTCCTGGCCCAGGAGCATAACTGTTTCCCCTGCTGGCATCCTCAAATTCTGCTCTGTCCTTTGCCTTCTCCTTCTTTCCTTGGCTGTCACTCACCCCCTTCTTTCACAAGAGCATCTTCTGGCTCTGCAGGAGATGTGCTTAATAGAGATATAATTAGCACTGAGCTAATAGGGGTTTGCCTCAGGATACTGGCAGCTGGGCTTGGGGAACCTGGTTTTTATGGTTCTCCAGTGATGGGGGTCTCTGCCCCTGCCCCCCCCATATCCACTCGCTTATGTCTGTGGCACCCTCTGTCTTGGGGCCCATATTCCCCTTCAGCCCAGGCTGCTTCTTCCCAGTGTGACTGTCCCCATGGCAGGAGCTATCGCCTGTGCTACCCCCTCCAGACTCCCCGAACTGAGCAGTTCGGGAGAGTTTCTCATTCATGAAACTCCGTTCAGCTTCCTTTTTCAACCAAGGACTCTAGCAGACCAAGTCTCTCTGTCCATCATCCACAGCCTTCCCCTGGCACCCAAGCCCGAAATGTCTGGGTCCATAGAAAGAATCCTGGGTTCCAGAACTTACTGTGAGACCTTAGGAAAATCACTTCACTTCTCTGGGCCTCAGCTGCCTCTCCTGTAAAATGAGGGTTCTGGCAAACCAGGGATAGATAGAGGTGTCATAAAAGACAAAACAGATCATTTCAGTTACATAAAATAAAAAAGCTTGTGCACATAGGAAATCAATGCAGCCAGGATAAGGAAGAGGAGATGGAGAAAAAAATTCTTTGCATCAAACATAAGACCAAAGAAAGAGGTTCAGACTCAATAATCTCTAAGATTTCTTCAAGCTCTAATGTTCTAATATTCTGTGTTCTATGGTCTCTCCCAGGTCTGATATTCCAGGTTCTGAGAGTCCTTTCACCTCCTATTTTTCATGTTCTATGATTTCCCCTAGCTCTAAAGTTCTGTATTTTAAGGTCTCTTAAAGCTCTGACATTCTGTATTCTAAGGGCCCTCCCAGCTCTGCCATTCTGGGATCTAAGGTCCCTCTCAGCTCTGACATCCTGTGTTCTAAGACCCCTCCCAGCTCTGACATTCTATGTTCTAAGGGCCCTCCCAGCTCTGACATCCTGTGCTCTAAGGCCCCTCTTGGCTCTGACATTCTCTGTTCTAAGGGCTCTCCCAGCATTGACCTTGTGAGTATTGTGGCTCATTGGAAAGAACACCAGACTAAGAGTCAGAAGGCCTGGGTTCTAACCTTATCTCTGCCCCAACCTAGTTCTGTAGCCTTAAACCTCTGTACCTCATTTTCCTGGTGTGTCAAATGGGCATATTGGCATGGGCCCTGGCTGCCTTCCACAAAGGGATGTCATGGTGATCACACAAGAGAAAAGGCATGGGAAATTGAGGAGGAGGGAGGGGAATGCTAAAAACTGGAAGCCCCACAGGTGGGCTTTGCACCTTCCAGAGGGCCCCCCTGCTGATACTTCTGTCGGCCCACGGGAAGCCTATTCACCATCCTGGTTGGTGCCTGTGAAGACTCCCAGCCTGGCTCCCTCGCTCTGGTCAAGGAGGAGAAAGCGAAGCTGAGTTAATTAAATCAACAGCTCACAGTGCAGGTTACCCACAAAAGTGAACTCCAGTGGCCCTGAAACCACTGACCAGAGAAGGGCTGGGGAAACAAAACCACGGCTGGAGTAAAATGGAAAAAGAATCCTCCGCTCTTTATCACTTCATCAGCCACAGGTATCAGAATATTAATTGCTCTTTGACTCAAGCTGGTTGTGGGAGTTGGGATAGCTGTGGCTTCTGCAGAGTGTGGGAGCCACAGGCCTGCCCAGAGCATGCTGGGAGCCTGCTCTTGGAGGTCAGGGGAAGAGGGGGGGCCACAGGGCTGGCTGGGCATGCTGGGAGCCTGCTCTGGGAGGTCAGGGGGAGATGGGGGCCATGGACCTTACCCATCTAGGATATACAAGGAGGGTCTAGGGAATGGGTGAATGTGTGTGTGGGTGCCAGGGTGCATAGATAGGTATGCACATAAGGATCCATGCACATTTGTGTTAGATGGGGTATACAATGAGTATGAGGGGATAGGGGCTAGCAGAAGGGTGTGTGTATATGCATGTGTGCACCTGAGTGAGAGTGCATTTGTGCATACAAATACAAGTACACATAAGGACATTTATGAGTGTGTGTGTGTATATGTGTGCAGGAGAACATATGAATTAGTCATCATGGCATTGGACATAGTGGAAACAGCTCTGATGTCTAAAGACCTGGGTTCAAATTCTGTCTCACAGTTACTACAGGTGTAGGCAAAGCCCCTCTGGCCTCAGTTTCCTCCTCATCAGTGGAAGGACAGGCCTGGGCTAGATGGCTTTGGAGGGCCTTCCAATTCCACATCTATGATCTTATGAGCCTGGTGGGTGAGGGTGAGTGTGGGGGTCCAACTGTGATAAGTCATGGTGCAGTGAGAGAGGTGCTGCAGTTGGAGGCTGAAGTTATGGGTTCAAATCCCAGCTCTGTCACTTACTAGCTGTGTGACTTTGGGTATATCACTTCATCTCTCTGTGCCTCAGTTTCCTCATCTGTAAAAAAACAGTGAATTGGAGTAGATGAGCTCTAAGCTCCCTTCTAGACATGCATCTATGATCCCATGATCCTGCATGTTTGTGAGCATGTGAGCAAAAGTCTGTGTGTAGGAGGAAATGTGTGCACACATGCGGGCATGTACGTGTGTTTGTGCGTCTGTGTCTGTGTCTGTGCAGGTGAAGACACATACACACACACACACACACACGTGTGCATACACACATGCAAGTAAAGAAGCTCCACGCCTCAGCTCTCTTGGCTCTCTCACTTCTCCCCTTCCCCCACCTCATCCTGAGAGATTTTGGAAGCCCCAAGGCAAGTGGATGCTGACCACAAAGGCTACCATTGGGCCCCCCCATCTGAGATAGCAGCAGCACAAGTCAGAGGATTTTTCCCAACAGTAAATGTTTGTTGGATGAATAGATGAATGAATGAATGGGTGAATGGGACCTGGGAATGGCTGGCCAAAGACATTCAAGAAAGAATTCATTAAAAGGCTCATTCGCTTCTTCCTGCTGGTGGTCAGGACTGACCATGGAGGAGCAGGGTTAGCAGAAAGAAGTCAAGACTGGAGGAGGTAGGGCCATTGCCCAGTTCTGGTCAAAACTGCAATATTGGCTAAGTTAGGTTTACTCATCTTAAATAAAGGAGATGGTCTAAGTCCCTTCTAGTTCTGACATTCAATACTAAGAACCCCTCCCAGCTTAACATTCTGGGTTCTAAGGCCCTTCCCACCTGTGACACTCTGGGTTCTAGGGCCTTCCCAGCTCTGGCATCCTGTGTTCTGAAGCCCTTCCCACCTCTGACATTATATGTTCTAAGGGCCCTCCCAGCTCTGACATTCTCTGCTCTAAAACCCTTCCCAGCTCTGACATTGTGTGTCCTAAGGGCCTCCCCCAATTCTAACATTCTGTGTTCTAAAGCTCTTCCCAGCTCTGACATTCTGGATTCTAAGACCCTTCCCAATTTCCTGACATTGAACAAATTACAACCTCTCTGGGCCTTGGTTCCCTCATCAGCAAAGGGGAATGATAAGCCTAGCCCCATCTCCTTCATGGGGCTGTTGTGAGGGTCAAATGAGAAGCATTTTGTGTAGGGTAGAGAGCACTGGATTTATGGTCTGAGGACCTGGATTCAAACCCGAGCTCTGACACAGTCTGTGTTGCCTTGGATACCCTTCTCCTCTGGGCTATGGCTGGAATAGTTTCCCTCTAAGTCCTTTCCAGCTTTAAATAGTGCGATCCGCAGCATCACATCGATGTGACCTGTCATGCTTTCTTCTCTTCTTCTGTCATCTGCCACATGCACTTCCCTTTTGACTTATTGCTGGGAGCCTGTCCGTCTGGCCCAGTCGTTGCTGGGGGCCTCTCTTGCTTCCCTACTAACCTTGAACAATTAGTTCTAGTTATTAGCACAGACAAACAGTCTGTCAATACAGATTAGAGCCGGATGCACATCACGATGAGTGGGGGAAGGGCTCCCCTGCTCAGATACCTCTGGCTCAGGGGGCCCTGCGCATGGCTTTTCCTTGTTTCTTGTTTAACTGGCAGACAGGTCCTCATCTCCTAAGGGTATGCCTTACTGAGACCTTCCAAGAAGAGTTGCTTAAAAACCTCTCCTCCAATCTAATCCAATAAGCATTTATTAGGCACCTACTATGTTCAAGCCATGATGGTGGAACCCGAGAAAGCAAGCACAGGACATTTGGGAGCCCTTAAAAAGAGACGTTAATTCTGCTGGGGAATTATACACAGAACTCCCAGTAAGGAAAATCCTTCTAACAATGCAGTAAGCAGCTACCGGGAGATATATAGTCTTAGAGAGCTGTCTGGGCCCTGAAATGTTGAGTAATTTGGCCAGGGTCACATATCATGTAGCAAAACAAGACTTGAGCCATTCTTCAAGATTTAAGAAACTAACTGTGGGGAAAGGGGTGGGGGGAGGAGAGAGAAGGGGGAGGGGAGATATAGCATGTTAAACAGATAAATGTATACCTGGTTATTTGCAGAAGAGAGCAGGAAGAGTCAGAGGATTCAATCAATCAGCAAGTATTCATTACGAAAGGCTTCCCATAGGAGATGTCTCAGGAGCTGAGCTTTGGAGGAAGCTAGGGAGTCTGAGAAGAATAATTGAAGAGAGAGGGCATTCCGGTGTAAGGACCAGCCTTTGCAAAGGCTCAGTGGTGGGAGAAAGAATATTGTGAATGGTGAAATACGTTAATTAGATGAGAATTTACAGTAATGGGAGTTTCTATTAGAGATGTCCACACAGTAAGGCTGGAGCCAGATCATGAAGAGCTCAAAACGCCAAGACGAGAAGCCTGTATTCTATTTCACATTCAGCCCATACAAAGGAGAGCTGTTTCTCTTTTTCCCCAAACCCTCATCTTCCAAACAGCCTTATCATTGTTGAGGACACCACTAACCTCCCAATGACCCGTGTTCATAATGTTAGTGTCATCTTTGACTCCTTATTCCCACTCACCCCACCTATCCAGTTGGCTTCCAAACCCTGTCATGTCTGCCCCTATAGAATCTCTGTATTCATACTGCCATTGATCTGGTTCCCGCCCTCATAATCTCTCCCAGTAGCCTGGCCTCCCTGCCTCTTCCCACTATAATCCATCCTCCTCTTGGCTGCCAAAATGATCTTCCCTAAAAGGTAGGTTTGACCATGTCACTCCTCTGCTCAATGAGTTCGAATGGCTCCCTATTACCTCCAGGACCAAATATAAAGTCAGTCCCCCATATCTGGAATGATCTCCTTTCTCGCCTTCACTTCCTGCAAGACCCAGCTCAAATCTTCTCCACCTTCTTCAGGAAGGTTTTCTCAGCCTGCTCCCCCCCCCCCGCCCCCACCAGTTACCTTCCCCTCTGAGACCATCTCCCATCTACTCTGCATAGATCTTGCATGAACCTACTCCTTTACATGGCATCTCCTCATTAGAATGGGAGCTCTTCGAGGACAGGCACTGTTTTTGCCTCTTTGTATGTCAGGTGCTTAGCACCATGTCTGGCACATCATTGTTGTTTGGTTGTTTTTGGTTTTGTCCAATTCTCCGTGACCCCATTTGGGGTTTTCTTGGTAGAGGCACTGCAGTGGTTGCCATTTCCTTCTCCAGCTCATTTTACAGATGAGGAAACTGAGGCAAACAGGGTGAAGTGACTCACCCAGGGTCACATATCCAGCAAGTGTCTGAGGCCAGATTTGAACTCAGGAAGATGAATCTTCCTGACTTCAGGCCTAGCACTCCATCCATTGCACCATCTAGCCACCCGTGGCACGTAGTAAACAACCAGTGCTTGTCAACTGATTGAATAAAGGAAATAGGGAGCTTCTGAAGGATCTTCAGTGAGGGAGTGACATCGTCAGACCAGCTCTTTAGGAAAAACATTCTGGCAACTGTGTGAAGGATGGATTGGAGAAAGGAGAGATGGACAGCTACGGATTGAGTTAGGAGGTGATGTGGACCTCAGCTAGGGGGAGGCCTGTGAGGTGTGAGAAAGGGAGGGATGCCGCTAAGGCTACAAGGATGACTCCCTGTTTGAAGTTAATGATCCCGAGTATTTGGGGAACAAAAGCACAGAGGCTGTTGGCTCTAGAGGAGAGAACTCTGGATGGGGAGACGAAGAACCAGACTCTGACCTCCAGCTCTGCAGCTGATTCCCTGTTGTTTGAGACAAATCATCTGCCTCTCCCAGCCTTGGTTTCCTCAGCCACCTCAAAAGAGCTGTTGTGAGGAGAGCCTTTGCAAAACTTAAAGCTGTAGAAGTGTGAGTAGCTGTTGTTTTCCTCCCTCCCCCTTTCTCTTCCTCCTTCTCTCCTTCCCTCCCTCCTTCCTTTCCTCTTTCCTTCCTTCTTTTCCTCTTCCTTTCCTTTTCTTTCTTTCTTTCTTTCTTTCCTTCCTCCCTCCCTCCCTCCATCCTTCTCACTTTTCTTTCTCTCCTTCTTTCTTTCCTTCCTTTCCTTCCTTCCTTCTTTCCTTCCTCCCTCCCTCCATCCTTCCCTCCTTATTTCTTTCCTTCCTTTCTTCTTTCCTTCCTCCCTCCCTCCATCCTTCCCTCTTTTCTTTCCCTCCATCCTTCCTTCTTTCCTTCCTCCCTTCCTCCTTTCTTTCCTTCCTTCCTAGAAAACATCTATAAAATGGGAAGGATAAGAATCCCAGCTCTAGTAGGTACCACCCAAGGCTCTTGTGAAGATCACATGAGATGATCAGGGCTTGGGACGGCCTGGCCTCCTGTGCAGCCAGCCCCCAGGGCCTCTCACTGAATAGCTGCTCAGATGCTAGGTCTGGGGATAATGGATCAGAGACTGGAAAATGTCAGAGTGGGAAGGACCTAGGAACATCAAACATTAGAGTTGGAAGGGGCCTTGGAGACCGCTTAGTCTAACACTACCACTCTACATGGAAAGAAAATGAGGCCCAGGGAACTGGAGGGACTCCTCCAAGGTCCTACGGCTCCTAAGCATCAGTTGGGATTCGAAGGCTCAGATGCAAGTCTCCGGCTCTAAATCCAGGGGTCTCCCCCCAAACCTGCCTCTGAACCAGAGGCCCTGTCTTCTCCTGCTCTTCTCTCTTTGGCCCCTCTTATCACTTATCACTTGTCCCTTCGGGGGAAGAACCAGGACATGGGACTTCCTTGGTGGTGGAGGTATTGGGGGCTGTGGTTGGATTTTGATCAGGGGGGGCAGAATGACTGTCTGGACTCCCAGGCCTGCCTTCTCCCTCCTGGACCACTTTTTGGAGGCCGTAATGGTCTGCTCTGATCACAGGGGCCCGGGCCTGGTCCTCAACCCTGCCCCCTCTAGCACATTAGTCACTAGGTGTCAAGCCCAACCACTGATATTAAACTTTTGCTTTGGTGAGCAGTTTAATTTCCTGGGCAGGACCAAGTGGAACAGCAACTTTGACCCTCATTACCCAGAGATGAAAGCAGCTCTCCTGTGGGCCCCCTGGCCAGGATACTCCCACCAGGCCCCTGAACAATGAGCTGTTCATCTGTCTGATGAAGCTGTGGGGGCCCCAGAAATGGGCACTGAAGCTGAAGTCACTGGGCTCTGGCTCTGGCTCCCAGAACCCTTCTGGGCTGGGTCCGGACCAGCCCCTGTCCCTTCCTCTGCTTTGGCCCTAGGCTTTGGTCTCTTGTGTTATCCGTAAATGACAACGCTGCCTGGCCACTGCCAGGACCAAAAAGGCCACCTTTGCAGTGACTCCACCTGGGACAGAGGGGCCTCCGAAGTGAGAAGGAGCAAGAAGGCAAGGGGGGCACTGTGGCGACTGAAGGGGATAAACTGGCATGCTCATTCATTTGTTCCCTCATCCATTAAGCCATTGATTTGTTCAGTCTCTCACTGATGGAGCTGTGTGTTTAGAATCAAGAGGCCTGGAATCCGGACTTGGCACTGACTCTTACTCCTTGGATGACCCTGGGCAACTTCAACTCTTCTCATCTGGAGTCAGGAGAGACCTGGGTTCAAATCCTGCCTCTAACGCCTGAACTCACCCCTTTCTTGATGCCTGTTTCTTTGCCCAGAAAACAGGGACGATAACGTTACCTTTGCCTTTGTGAGGGATTGTGGGGCTCAATTGTGATCATGCCCATCAAAGTGCTATGTAAATGCCAGTTACTACTGTTGTTGGGCCAATTCCATGATTTCATTAGGATATGGATGGGATAACTGCATGGAACCCCTTCCAAAATCTCTGCTACTTACAGTCTCAGACAGATGCCTGGGGCACCCAGAACCCTAGTGACCTCCCAGCCTCCCACAGCCAGCCTTGGTCAGAGGCAGGGTTTAAACGCAGATCTTGCTGACCGAGGCCTGCTCTGCATTCACTACTGTTGATATCATCACCACCATCACCATTATCATCACTACCATCTGTAAAATGGGTGTAAAAATGCTTAGACTAGCTACCCCAAAAGGGCTGTTGTGGGGAGAGCCTTTGCAAACCTTAAAGTTGTAGAAATGCAAGTAACTTTTGTTTTATCCCTTCCTTCCTTCTTTCCTTCCTTCCTTCTTTCTTCCTTCCCTTCCCTCCTTCCCTCTTTCTTTCCTTCTTCCCTCACTTTCTTCCTTCCTTCTTTCCTTCCTTCTTTCTTCCTTCCCTTCCCTCCTTCCCTCTTTCTTTCCTTCTTCCCTCACTTTCTTCCTTCCTTCCTTCTTTCCTTCCTTCCTTCTTCCCTTCCTTCTTTTCATTTACTCCATTTCTCATTCATGCATTTATTCATCGAATTTTTCCTGATCACCTACTTTGTGCAGGTAGGCCAGTGGGAGACACAAAGGGGAATAAACCCTGGTCCCTGCCCTCAGGCAGCTCCCCATCATACCAGAGATAAATCATACCAGTATAGAAAGACCACTAACAGTATAAGATGACAGCATATGACTGGTCCCCCGCCACAGATGCCGGATGAGAGATATAGGTAGTAAAGGCCATGGAAACTTAGAAGAGAAACTTGACTACTCCAAGGTCTCACTGGCTAAAGATGGCTCAGTAGGGGTGGGAATCTGTGGGCTTGAGGCCACATGCCCCCCTCTAGATCCTCAAGTGTATCCCTTTGACTGAATCCAAATTTCAATTTGTTCTGTGAAGTTTGGATTCAGTCAAAGGGCCACACTTGAGGACCTAGAGCAGGGTTGGGGAAGCTTCAGCCTTGAGGCCACATGTGGCCCTCAAGGTCCTCAATTCCCTTAATAAAAGGATTTGTTCTGTAAAACATGGACTCAGTCACAAGGCCTAACCCAAGGACCTAGAAGGCCACATGTGGCCTCAATGGGTTCCCCACTGTGATATCAATTAAGTTGGGACTTTTTTACTGTTTTAGAATGATAGATTAATTAAGTGTCTTGGACTTAGCCTTACTAGGTGCAAAGCCCCAAGCCCAAACCCCCATCTACTAGGTGCTAAGCCTATGTGGGCGTGAAGCCCTCAGGGTCCTAAGGGGAGTTGCTAAGACCAGAGCCAATAGTAGGAGCCTGAATTCTGGTCACTCAAATGACCTTTGATGATGGCTAAAGAGCGTATCAAAAGAGAAAACAGAGCTATTTGCTTGGGGCTCTCACTCTTGGAGGTGTGTTGATGTGCAGACTCTGGGCAGCTGTTAAGAGCCCCCCAGCTTGTAAACCCGGATGTTGGGACTTTGTTAAACCCTGGTAACTATGCATTGAGATTTGAATCAGACAAGGTCTGTCTGCTGATGTTTGTAATTTGTTTGTGTTTGCTCTGAAGTTCAGGGTTTTTCAGGTTTTTCCCCTGAACTAAGCGAATAATATTTACATGTTAGATTAAAATAAGATTGTTAACCCCCTAACGTTACTTTCTTTAGTAAAGCAGATCAAAAGAATTTGTGCTGGCAGGGTTCTTGTTGTTGGGCTTGTGTTGGTCTTTTACCCCCACAGCAGCTGCTAGCTGAATTGTTGCCACATCCACCTCTGGCTTAATGTGTGTCCTAGGCCTGATCCCAGCACCTTCCCTGTTCTTGCCTCTGTCCATCTCTCTGTATCTGAGGCTATGTCTGTCTCTCTCTTCTTCCCTAGCTCTGTCTCCTCCCTGTCTCTTTTTCTATTCCTCTCCCCATCTCTGACTTCTCTTCCTGCTTTCATCTCTGTCTCTATTCCTCGCCTCCTCTGTCTGTCTCTGCCCCTCTCCTTATCTCTCTTTCTCATATCCATATGTGCCTTCCTTGCCTCTGTTTCTCTCCCTGTCTCTCTGTCCCTCCTCCTACCCTTCTGTCCCCACCCTGCCTCTCTGTCTCTCCTATATTTCTCTCTGTAATCCCTGCCCCAACTCTCCTTGGTCCTCTGTCTCTCAACCTCTCCTCCTCTCTGAAGGTCTTCTCTCCTCCCCATCTTCCTCTCTCTCTCCTTCTCCCTGTCTTCCTCTCTCCTTCTCCCCATCTTTCTCTTGCTCTCCTTCTCTGTCTGTTTCTTTGTACTTCTTCTTAAAGTCAAAAATTTTCCCCAGCCTAAGTGCTTTTTATTTCTCCATTAACCATAATATTGAATATGAAATCTTTAACACATACATTTTAATACGAACTTAACAACTGTCAACAAATTCAAACATTTCAGTACATGAAGAAGAGCAAATGGTGTATGTTTAAGAAGCTGTAAGCTTCTGTTCAGAGGATGCTGGATCTAGAGAGGAAAGGGACCTTCCAGACCTTAAGGCCATCCCCCTTCATTTTACAAATAAAGAAATTGAGGCTAGCAAGCTGAAGTGACTCACCTAAGATGACAGTGTAAGCATATGGGAGGGGGGATTTGAACCCAGGGCTTCCTGATTCCAGGCCCAGGATCCTCTCCATTCCACCATGCTGCTGGAGTCCCCAGGCCTTCCTCCTCTGGCTATTACCTCAAGCTCTGGAGAGAGCAAGAGTTTGGCCTCAAGGGTCTCAAACTCCAGGTGGCCACAACAAACCAGTGAACCAGAGCATCCTGGCCAGAGAAACCTTCAGTGGATTTCTGGGTGAGGACAGGGCCAGGTTGGTTTGCAGGGAAAATGAAAGAAGGTGGTATTGGGAGCCCATTGGCTGGTTTGGGGTTTGGGGTTTGAGATTGAATTGCTAATGGGTCTAGAAAAAAAGATATAAAACTCTGAAAGTTTTGTGTGCTGGAGAAGGAAGCTGCCAAGGCAGCACCAGGGTATGGGGTGGGAGGTTGGTCTTGTCACCTCTAAGGGACCTTTCCAGCTCTGAGATGCTAAGATTCCACAATGGTTCTTAACCTGGTAAGTCCATGGATAAATTGGGGGGGGGGGGCTGTGACCTTGGATGGGAAAAAAGGATACCTTTGTTTTCATTAACCTCTAACTAAAATTTAGCATTTCCTTCGATTGTGGATTAAAAAACAAACAAACAAGCAACGACAACTCTTTTTCTGAGAAGGGTTCCACAGGCTTCACCAGACCACCCAAAGAGTCCATGACGTGAAAGGGTAAGACCTCGTGGTCTGTAACCAGAAGAATCTGTGAATAGAAAAGTCTCCAGCTCTACCGTTGTGTGACTAACATGCGCATGCATGACAGGCCTTACAAAGGACGGGAAGGGCTTTAGAGTCGCCTCATTCACATCCAACACATTTGGCAGATGGACAAACTGAAGCCCCGGGACTTGTCCACTGTTGTGCAAGGACATTCAAATCTAGGTTCTCTGACTTCAAAGCTGCAGCCCTCTCCACTCTGCCATCTTAGAAGTCTTTTCTAAGACTGTCTAAGCTCAGCTCTGTGCTTGGCTAGGGGATCATGAAGCCAGACTTAACCTAGGCTGGGCCTCAGTTTCCACAGACCTGGTAGGGAATGAAACAGCCTGTGAGAGCCCCAGGGATGACTTTTCATCTTAGCGATGCTGCTAAGAGTCTGCACGAAGGGCTTGAACCCAGGGCCAGGAGCCCAATTCGATCTGAAATGGAGTGGCGGCTCCAGTCTGTTAAGGAGCTTTAAAAGCCAAATAGAAGAGGCCGTAGGCAGCCACTAGAGATGCTTGAGTAGGGGAGAACTATACTCAGACCTGTGGCCCAAGAATATCTCTTTGGTGGTTGTGTGGAGGATGACTTGGAGATACATGAGAAGATTGGAGCTGAAAGGGACCTTGGAGATCTCCTTGGCCATCCACCTCATACAGAAGAGGAGACTGAGGGTCAGAGAGGCTGAAGGATTTGCCTGGGCTTGGGGTGGGGGTGGGGGTGGGGAGAAGCAACATTATTATCGATAGTGAAAACAGCCCAGATCTATATAACACTAAGGTTTACACAGAACTTTACTTGCCACAGCTCCTTGGAGGCAGGTAGTGAGAGTATTCACAGCATCCCAGAGTCTCCAGGATGGAAGGGGCCTTCAAAACAGACCTGACCGGGACTGGTGCTCTGCCACATCTGCAACAAGATGGAAATCACTTGTCACAGACAGCCCTGGTGATTGCTGGGTGTCGCTCAAAGCAGGTCAAGTAATTTTTCCCTATCTCATTTTCCTAACCTGTATAACGGACACCTAGAGTTCCTCCTGTTTGGGGCTCTTCTGTGGCTCAGATGAGATCACCATCGAAGGTGCTTTGCAAACAAACTCACTCAATGAGATGATTCACCTCAGAGCATCTCCTAAGGCAGCCGGGGACACTATGGGAGAGCTCTTAGCCTTAGGAAGGTTTTCCAGAGGTGGAGCCTCAGTTTCCCTCTTTATACTTTCTACTCATTGCTTCCAGTTCTCCAAACAGAGTACGAATAATACTTTTTCCATGAGACAGACCTTCAACTTCATGAAGATAGCTATCGTCTCCCCCCCAACACACACACACACACACACACACACACACACACACACACACACCCCTTTCTCTTCTCCGGTGCACATTATGTACAGTTTTTTCAATCTGAATTTACAGGCAATGAATCCAAAGGCATTCACTACTCTGGATCCTCTTCTCTGGATAGTCTTCACCTTATTATTGCTATCACCACTTTACAGCTGAAGAAACTGAGACTGAGAGAGGAAATAGGACCTTTCCAAGGTCACTAGGCATCAGGGTAGAAATTCAAAGCTGGGTCTCCTCATGCCATATCCAGAGGGCCCTTTGATAGTAATTCTGGGGGATCACTCAGACAGGGGTCAGTGGGGGATCTAGGAAGGGGGTGTCTCAAGGTGTCTGCTGGGGTTTCTAGCTGGGAACTATGAGGATCTTGATGGAGAAGATAGGCAGGGGCCTAGGTGGGGTGGGGGCCGCTCCGGAACCTGGGTCTCTCCTGCCGTGCAGGAAGAACAGGAAGCTGGGCTGGGGGAGGAAGGGAATGGGGATCTGTGGCCCCCGTGGCCAGCCCCAAGCCACAGGGCCAGAGCTGGGAATAGAGAAGTGGGAGACATCACCTGGAGACGGCCACACTGGCCAAGGATGGAAACCCCCTGGTGGTCAGTAGTTAGAGAAATGGGAAGCAACCAGCTCAAGGCTCAGATATCCAAGGTACCATGGGTGAGAGCCTAGGCCAGTGGACAGAGAGACCCCCCCACCCCTACTTCTTGTCCCTACCCGTGGATGGCAGGTTAAACAGGCTTACAGTGAGCTTGAGTAGTTGACACTCTAGGGCATCCAGTAAGGACGCTGTAACTGAGAGACTGAGCCCCTTCCGATATGGGATGGGAGGCGATTTGCCTCCAGATAGCTCCCTCCCCAGCCCTTCTGGCCTGATCTTCTTACCATCTGAATACCCCCCCCCCCCGCCCTATTAGACAGTAAAGCTAGGGATGGGAGGGGAGATGGGGCAGAGGCTAGAGACCAGGGGGCTTGCAGAGGTTGAGGAAATAATTCATCTAGAGGAGATGGGAGTAGGGGCAGAGAATAGGGACACATACTATGTAGGTGGAATCCTAGGAGAGAGTTCTGGAGGCCCCTTCCTCCCTTTCTCCCCCACCCCCCGTCAACACATCAGAGCGGCCTTTCAACAAGTCTCAGGGTGACTTGAGTGAGTTCCACGCCCTGGCTGAGCCTTCCTCTCCTTGTTAATAAAATGAATGAGATGGAAAGGAAGGTTTCCTTCAGCTCCAACATTCCAGGACATCAACCTGCAGTGGTTCCTGAGTCAGGCAAAGTGACCCAAGGCTTCACATATGCTGGGACCCAGGAGTTACTGCAGCCCTCTCTGTCTCCAATGTGACAGCAGCCCCTAAACCCAAAATGATCGGAGGCCTGCTCCCAAGGTGCTCTGAGGAAGCAGGCTTCCCTGGTTGGGGATGGGAGCTGCAGGGTCGCCCTCTGCCCCAGGACACAGGCACAGATGTGCAGGCATGTGACCCTGCAAGTAACATTCTCCATCTGTAGAATGAGAGGGCTGGACAAGGTGATTCATAGGGCCCTCCAGCTGGAAAGGTCTTTAGCTGAAGTTCCTTCTCAGTTCTGATGTTCTAGGTCCTATGATCCCTTCAAGGTTTAATGTTCCATTTTTTAGATCTTATCCAGCTTCCCATCCTATGTTTTCAGAACTCTCCAGCTCTGATATTGTGTGTTCTAAAGGCCCTCCCACCTCTGATATTCTGTGTTCTAAGGGCCCTCCCAGCTCTGACATTGTCCTAAGGCCTTTCCCAGGTCTGACATCCTGTGTTCTAAGGGCCCTTCCAGCTCTGACATTCTGTGTTGTAAAGGCCCTCCCAGCTCTGACATTCTATGTTCTATGTTTCTCTCTAGAACAGACTTGAGTTATACTTCCCCAAGATAGGAATATAACTGGTCTGGCCCCCTGATCTCTCTCAGGCTGACGAACAAGGGTGCCAGCTGGCCACCCATGGGCATGGGAGGAGATAGACCCTCTCCATCCTCAGCCAGCCCCCAGCTGCCCCGGGTGCTTGGAGGCAGAAGCACCACTCTCGCCCCAAGCGCAAAACATTGGCCCGGGGAGAGCCAGTGGCTTTTAAACAAAAACAACATCATTAAATATATAAGCTGAGAGGCTGGTGGGGGCGGGGGGCCTGGGCACTCAGCCGTGCAGGGCCGCCCAGCCCTAATGGGTTATGAAAGACACTCTGTCTGCAACCGCCATCTCGTGGGGAGCTCAGGTCAGGGAGCCAGGGCTCAGACCCTCGGGGGACCAATGGGCCTCCCACGGCCCTGGGGGCCTCTTCAGGGGCCTAGCCCAGCCTCCATCCTCAAACAGCCTCCCTGATTCTCTTCAGTGTGGCCAGGAACCTAGGAGGGAAAGGACTCAATGATCAACTCACTGACTCTAAGGTGTCTGGCACTTAATGTCCTCTTTCTCCCTGGGGGATTACATTTTAAAATGATAACAAACATGATAACAACAATAATAATTTTTAAAAATTATAAAACAGGTCATAATTCTATAGTCCTTTAAGGATTATGGAATTTTCCTGATGAGAATTCCATGAAACAAATCATGGTAAGGATTATTATCTCCCCTCACCTCCATTACACACCTAAGGAAACAGGCTCAGAGTTGGCTGGGGCCACAGAACAAGTTGTCTGAGGTGGAAAAGACCTTAAAACATGGCAGATCAGAACTGGGAGGGATTTTAGATCATGGAATATTAGAGTTGGGAGGGACCTTGGAACTTGGAATGTCAGAACTGGGAGAGATTTTAGATCATGGATCTTGGAACACAGAACGTCAGAGCTGGAAGTGTAACACCGTTAATAAATGTCAGAGTAGCAATTTTAATCCAGGGGCTCTGAGTTTAATGCCAGGACACTTTTTTTTTATCATACCTTACCACCATTATTTTTAGAGGCAGTATTGCTTACCCCATAGCAATGACTCATTAATGGTGGAGTTTCAGACATCAGTCAGTAACTTTTGGACATCTACTAGATATCTATCTGTCCACTGACATCCTCTTCTGATGCCTCATCTTGTCACAGAGGTGACTTACCAAGCTGGAAAGGTTTCAGGCACTACTGTTCCACTGGTTGACTGCCTGTCTCATGTTGCCAGACCAGCCTAGCTTGGTGTGGTGAGGATCGGCCACCTGGGGATGGGTCGTTTTGGCTTCAGCAGCTCATGAAATTGATTGTTAAGGTGGGAAAGAGCTGCCATCTGCTTTGGTGGAGGGAGTACCCACATTACTAATAACATGGATCTTTTAAAATATTGAGGGGAAAGAGAGTCAAAGGAGCTTAAACCCTAGCACTGTCATTTACTACCCGTGACCCCAGTTACCTCCCTTCTCTGGGCCTCAGTTACCTCAACTACAAAACAAAGGGGCTGGACTAGATGACCTTTAGGTTCTCTTGCAGCACTGACATTATCTGTTCTAAGTTCCTTCTTAGCTCTGATGTTCTTTGTTCAAAGTCCCTCCCTAGCTTGGACATTCCATGTTCTAAATGCTCTTTTTAACTCTGACATCCTCTGTTCTAAGGCCCTTTCTACCTCCAACATCCTGTGTTCCAAGGACCCTCTCAGCTCAGACATCCTGTGTTCTAAGGGCCCTCCCAGCTCTGGCATTCTGTGTTCTAAGGGCCCTCCCAGCCCTGACATTCTGGGTTCTAAGGGCTCTCCCAGCTCTCACATTCTGTGTTCTAAGGGCCCTCCCAGCTCTGACATTCTGGGTTCTAAGGGCTCTCCCAGCTCTCACATTCTGTGTTCTAAGGGCCCTTCCAGTGCAAACTCCTATGGTCCCTGAATGAATGAATGGCGGATTGGGGAGCAAGTGGAATCAAGCAAGCTGGCTAGGAGACTATTTGAAGTCTCCCAGCTGACCGGGTTGAAGACCTTGGGTAGGGTGAGGACAGTAAGAATGGAGAGGAAGGGCCAGATGCTAGAGTCATTGCTGAGGCTGAATGGACGAGAATCGATGGCAACATTAGCAGGAGGCCCAGCTGGCCAGGCCAGCTGATCCCGACCCTGAACTTGGCAGAGGGCAGCCTTCCCTGAGGGCAAGGAAGGCCAGTTCAGGACAGAAGGGGCCTCTGGGGTAAGCAGAGAGATCAATGGGAGACCAGCAGGATCAATGAAAGATCACCCAGCCAGGGAGACAGTATGGCCCTGGTCCCTGAGTGCTATAGACAGCTGACCTGCTAGTTGCCTCTTCTGAGAACTGGTAGGGTCTGGATGGGTGGGCCAAGGGGGAGTTTCCAACATTTTTTTGTCTGAAAGCATTCCCGAGCCCTCCCAAGCCATGGGTTGCACTTGGCAAGACCTGAATTTGAATCCAATATCAGACACTCCCATGGAGTGATCATGATCCCATGATCTCTCAGTCTCAGTTTCCTCATTATGTAAAATGGGGTTGTTGTAGGTATGGCAAAAGTCTCATTAGCAAAGCTGGAATTTGAGGGAAATGGGAATTTAGGAGGGGATGCATCCTTGGCTGGCATAAAAGTCTTACAGGTGAACAAGACACACTGGTCACACTCCTCGTTCCAATATGACGGGCGGATCCATTTCACGTCTGTCTGTTTAGCTCTGTTTAGCAGCTATTCAAAGGCTAGGTCACAGGCTTGTCCTTTGCCCCCTCAGTGCTGGCCACACCTTTCTCCACAGAGTCCAGATAATTAAAGAACCAGGGAAAAGGGCCCACTGGTGAATACTGACAAGACCAAGCCTGATGATCCACTTTGCTTAAATTGCTGGCTCTAAGGTCCACCACTCAATGAGCTCCAAGCTAATTTCAACCCCCTCCTGAAACCTTAAACCAGGGGTTCCCAGTCTGGCCTAGGCATGCCAGCAGGGAACATGAGAAGTTTGTCAAACAAGAACAGGGAGTATTTGGTACATTACTATATTGTCCTATTGCAATCAATCTATTTCATTTCTTATGGGCAGATGTATGCACGGTCACCTCTAGAATGTATTACTTTTCATGTCAATTAGGGGCTATAGGAAGGTTTACTGAAAGCTAAGGATTGAGGAACAGAAAAAAAATTTGGAAATCCCAGCCTTTCACCCTCCAGCCCCTCATTCTCCAATGACCCTCCTCTCCTCCCCCGCCCAGTCCCAAGGCACAGTCAACCTATCTTATCCCCTAAAGCAGCCAGCTGGTGCAGTGGGTAGAACACTGAGCCTGAAAGCAGGAAGGCCTAAGTCTAAATCTAGCCTCAGACACTTCCTAGCTGTGTGACCCCGGGCAAATCACAACCTCTGTCTTCTACCCGCTCTGGACCACAAAACACACCTACTGCACACTCCCCATCCCCTCAAGTACATCCTTCGTTCATTTGTCAGTTCATTCATTCATTCGGCATTTATTAAGCATATGGAGCACAAAGCTGTGATCTAGGAAAGCTATAAGATTTAGATGAGACATACTCCCTATCCCCATTCATTCATTCATCAAACATTTATTAACCACCAACTACGTTTATTTTTATTTTTTTGACCTGTGTTCATTCAGCACTTATAGTGGCATAGTGAATAGGGAGTTGATCATGGAGCCAAGGAAACCTGGGTTCAAATTCAGTCTCAGATACTTCTAGCTGTGTGACCCTGGGCAAGTCACTTAACCTCTCTGCGCCTCCATTCCCTCATCTGTAAAATAAAGCAGTTGATGGCCTCAGTTCTAATTCTGCGGTCCTATAAGTTGAATAATGGATGAAGGAAAAAAAAAAAGCAGTAGGTATTTCTCAAGTACCTACTATATGCTAAGCCATATGAGCTGGAGAAGGAAATGGCAAACCACTCCAGTATCTTTGCCAAGAAAACCCCAAGTGGGGTCACAGGGAGTCTACAAGACTGAAAAAGGGACTAAAGAACATGAGCTAAGCACTGGAGGTAGAAATTCACAAAGTAAATACGGCCCTGCCTTCAAGGAGCTTCCATTCTAATGGATAAAGCCCCGAACAGGCAGTTCTAACTGTTCATTGACAAGTGGATGAGAGAGGTGCAGCTGGGGAGGTCTTAGGGGAAGGGTGTCATCTATGGAGGAGAGAAGAGAGGGAATCTGAGAAGGCCTCAGGTGAGTGAAAGTCCAGGTAAGGCTGGTAGAGACCTTTCTCTTGCTGCTCCGCTGGTTGGTGCCATTAACCAATCACCCCCGGAGGGGAGGCCCAGCCAAACTCCCCCGCCTCAAGCCTTCTGGATCCTGGGGCTGGCCAAGCAATTATCTCGGCACTTTCGATTATTCATTTATTGCATTTAGAAGCAGGGAGGAAGCTCCTGCAATCCTGCTGAGCGCATCAGGAGTCAAGCCCAGGGCCAGGCCCAATCCTGGAAGACTCCCAGTGATGGGTTCCCCCCGCCTCAGGGTCCTACCGATTTTACCAGCCTAATATAATGAGGGTTGGGGGAGGAGAGTCCATCCTGAACCTGTCGTGGGGCTGCCTGCTCAGCTGGGAGATCCTTGAGAGCAGGGACTGTCTCTTGCCTTTCTTTGTAACGCACCAGCTCTAAAACGGTTAATTATTTTAATTAATTAGTTAATGCTTTAATTAAGCATTAATAAATGCTTATTGACTGACTATGTGAAGGTCTCAGTATTGTAACTTGTCCTCAGATTCCTTAGGGCACTATGACCCTGAGTGGTCTTCTGGGACTCTGATAAGTAAAAGTAAGGCAGGCCTGGTGGGTTTAATGTGTTGCTTGGGCAGGAGGAGGGAAGTTCCTCCGACTTCCAGCCAAAAGACTTCCCTGAATGGGATTGGGAGCCTCGGGGCTTGGGTTCAAGAATAGGCACTGGAATTAACTTGGTTTGTAAAAGGACCTTAAGCCGGTCATTTCACTGGGCGCTAGTCTCTGCCTGTGCAGACTGAACCTAGTAGCACCTACCTAACCTGCCTTCTGGGCTGCAATTTTGCAAGACTCCAATGAGATCATAAACAGAGAGCCGGAAGGGGCCTTAGGAATCCATTAGGAGTCCATTTTACAGATTAGGAAACTGAGGCCCAGAGAAACAAAATGACTTGCCTGAAGTGGAACGGGGAACAGGTAGCTAAGCTGGGGGAAGGCTTTATAAAGGGTAAAGCTCCATGTCTATGTAATAAAAGGTGTCGTCAGTGCTTTGTTGTTATTTTTTACAGGGGTCTCCAATGCCCTGCCCTCCAGAGGATGAGAATCATAGCATCATGGGTGTTGGGGCGAGGCTGGCACCCCACCCCCCCAGCCTCTAGCAAGCCCTCCCCCTACTTCTCCTAAAGCCTCCAAGACTGGCTTCGGTGGGCTGGGAACCCAGGTGGGCTCTGCATCCACCCCAGCAGGAAATGAAGCAGCAGGGTCTGCGGCTAAGCCGCAGAGAAAGGCTAAAAATAACGGCCTGAAGTTCTTGGGGAGGTGAGTGGCCTGGCTGGACGGGCATAAGGAGGCCTGTTAGTGACCACAGAAGGGAGGGAGGTTCAGCGGGGATGTGGGGCTGGTTTCCAATCTGGCCTGTGGGACCATTTGCTCCTTGTCTCTACATGAGGGTATCTGTCCTCCAAGTCTGTCTAGAGCCAAGTCACCTGAGGGTTGGGTTGGGGAGGAACCGAGCCTGACAGTGCCCCAGATAGCTCTGGCCCAGCCCAAGCAGGGCCCTGGGAGGATGCTTGGCTCTCAGGCCTGGATGGTCACCTTAGCCCCATTCAGGGCCCCATTGATTCAGTGGGATGTGACCCTAAAAAAAGCTCTCAATCTGAAACCAGAAAATGGGCCTGTGATTGATTTTCCACCCTTAGATGACTCGGGTGACCTACATTAGCAGTGACTGCAGCCAAGACCAAGTCCCTTCTCCTTGAGCCAGAGACCCAGCCATCCCCCTTCCCAAAGGAAGGAAATGCCAACTTACAGTACAAAGGCCTTCTGAGATAGCCCTGGAATGTCTGCACTCTCTTCCTTAGGCTTGGTGGGAGCCACACTCTTGGGAAGAGAGGCGCCCCCTCCCCAAATGTGATGGGTGGGGCCATCCCTCTGAGGGCTCCTGGAGATTGACCCTCTAGGAAGGTGCCAGCTCACAGGCACTTTTCTTCCCCTATGGAAGGAAAGAAGGAGCTTTGGCCCTGGGGGTTTGGACACATGGGTTCCTTGTGTGACCTTGAGCAATTCAGGTTGGCAAGAATGGAAGTGTTGTATCGGAGACTGAAGACCTAACTTCGAATCTCAGCTCTGACATTGTACTGTCATCTGTAAAATGGGCCTGGGGTTAGTATTACGAATTAAAGTTTCTTCCTTCACATCCCATGACCCTACAAGATACTTTCTCTTTATGGATCTCCAGAGGGGGTCAGAATCAGTTACCTCTAAACTCTATTTCAGACCTAAGTTTCTATGCTTTTCACTCCACTCCCTCCCTCTCTAGGCTCTTCAGATTACTGCTTCTCCTCTCTTCCCTTCCGCATGTCCCTTAAAGGGCGAATGGAGAGGTTCATCATCATTGGTGAGGAGGAGGTGAGTAAGACTCAGGTGTGTTCTGGTAAGTGTTTAACAGCTGGCTCTCCAGAAAAAAAAAATAAAGTACAAACCACATACTTTTAAGTTTAATATGCTTTAAGAACATTCTCCATTGTTTTCTTAAGTCTAGACAATCACCAAGACCCCATAAACCAAGTCCTGTCTTGATGGGTTTTTTTTTTAAACCAGTTTCAGAGGCATAAATGCTCACACTGAAAATTTAAGAACCGGCTCGCTAGCACAGCCCTGGTGATTAGGTTCAACACCATGCTTCAGAGTATGTGGAGCTCAGAGCCAACCTTGGTGGGGATCTGGGGCCCGAGTCTGTTTCTAGGAGGTGCAGGGCACACACTTTTGCATAAAACTAGGGTTCTGTTGTGGAGAAGAGGGCGGCGTGTGAAATCAGAAAGCCACTGCTGGCTACCAGCATGACCCCGGGAAAGCCCCCCCTGAGCCTGAGCTTCTTCTTCTGGAGGAAGCTGGGCCTCTAAGGTCCTGCAAGCTCTGGGTTGAGAAGCCTGTGAACTCCTGCCTTTGGGCGACTGCTTCTACCTCCCAGATAGAATGTTAGAACATAGAACATCGGAGATAGGAGAGGCCTGAGAACACAGGATGTCAGAGCTAGGAGGAAGATTAAGAAAGAGAATATTAATGCTGGAAGAGGTCTCAGGACATGTTAAAGCTTAAAGTGCCCTTAGAGCACAGAAGGGTAGAGCTTGGAGGGGAGGGCCCTTAGTACACAAAATGTCAGAGCTGGGAGGGTCCACAGGATGTCAGAGCTGGGAGGGACCTTAGAACACAGAATGTCAGAGCTGGTAGGGCCCTTAGAATCCAGAATGTCAGAGCTAGGAGGGCCCTTAGAATCCAGAATGTCAGAGCTGGGAGGGACCTTAGAACAGAGAATGTCAGAGCTGCGAGAGGCCTTAGAACCCAGAGTGTCAGAGCTGGGAGGGACCTTAGAACAGAGAATGTCAGAGCTGGGAGGGGTCTTAGAACCCAGAGTGTCAGAGCTGGGAGGGAATTCTCTCTCTTGCTAGATAGCAAAAGCTAAGGCCCAGCTAGGGGTTCTACCTCACCCACCAGCTGGATGATGAACAGAACTACCACTAGAACCCGGGCTTCCTTACTTCCCACCCTCACACCATTTCCTTTTCCCCATCCTGCTCCCCACCCCTCACTGGCCAGAGGAGGGATCTCCTCTGGTCTGGCATCTCT
The DNA here is from genome assembly GCF_011100635.1 of Trichosurus vulpecula. Classification (NCBI taxonomy): domain Eukaryota; kingdom Metazoa; phylum Chordata; class Mammalia; order Diprotodontia; family Phalangeridae; genus Trichosurus; species Trichosurus vulpecula. Next base: position 59,258,398 of record NC_050574.1, on the reverse strand, counting down.
GGTCTGCCTATAGTTCTGGGTACAGGGCCCAATCAGGCGGCTGGAATTGGGGTTTTGAAACTTCCAACATCCCATTCCTCTTACTACAAAGCTAAGAATCCTCCTTCATTAGAGTTGCCCCTGCTTTGCTGCTGGCTCCCTGGTCTAGGAAAGTGACTTGTTGGTAGCTACAGGACCAGTCCAGAACTTCTTTCACAGTAGGTGCCAGACATTCCCCACTGTGCCCGGCCAAGTGCCTTCTCTCTCTGCAGACTAAGAAAGTGTCAGCCCAACAGCCAAATGATTGGCAGGTGGTAGAGGCTCCAATGGCTGTCTTGGTCTCAGGAAGCAGGAACTTCCCTATACTCAGCCAGGAGCTGCTTGTCCTACCCACAGCACGGACCCCTCTAAGCAGGGGGAGGAGGCCTTAATGGCCCACAGCCTCCCTCCTCTCTGTGGCCTCCCAGGCCCAGGCACGACTCAGTGGTCTGGACCAGCTGCTCTCCGCTGACTGGTGGTTGAGACACGAAAGCCCCAAACGACCCGGCTGCCTAGAGCCCAGCCTCTAATGCCTATTGATTGAGGGCCGGGTTGTGGGTCGTGCTGCCCAGGGTTCCGAAGGTGGGGGTGGCCCCAACCCTCTGCTTAATTAATCAATTGGTTTCTGATCAGTTGGGCTGTCAGGAGGCCAAGGTCAGAAGTGGCTTTACATTCAGGGATAGCAGGAGGAGGGGCAGGCTGGCGACTGACTTTGAACTCTCCTTGTGGTCAAGATTCCTCTGAAGCTGAGGAGACTCTGAAGGCGTCCAGCATTCAGAGAGAGAATAGCACCTCGTGGAAAGTGGCCTGGCAGAGCTGCAAGGGAAGCTAGAATCTAGGATTTTAGAGTTGGAAATTCCAGTTCATAGAATGCCAGAGCTAGAAGAGACCCTAGAATACAGACGGTCAGAGCTGGAAGGAACCTTTCCACAGACCATGGAATGATAGAATGTAGACTGCCAGAGCTGGAAGGAACCTTTCCACAGACCATGGAACGTTAGAACGTAGACTGTCGGAGCTGGAAGGAACCTTTCCACAGACCATGGAACGTTAGAACGTAGACTGTTGGATCTGGGAGGAAGCTTTCCATAGAACATGGAACGTTAAACTATAGACTGTCAGAGCTGGAAGGGCCCTTAGAGAACCACCCTCTCCTGGTGCCCACCAAACCACTACCAGTTTTTCAGATGAGGAAACTGGGACCCAGAGGGAGAATGAGTCTTACCCCACCAGACCCTGGATGACTGCCAGTCTCCTAACCAGTCTCACTATTTCACTACCTTCCCTAGTCCCCTTCCATCCATCCTACTCATTTCTCCACAATACACGTGTGGCCATGCCCCTCCATTGCTTAAAAGTCTTCAGTGCCCACCCATTGCCTATAGGATAAACACCACGCTCTTCCTGGTGCTCAAGGCCTCCATGATCTAGCCTACATTGTGCCCTCCTAGCCTTTATGGCTATTCCTCCTATGCCCACTGCTCTTCTCCTTGAACCCTTGGCTACAGCCACACTGATCTACTCTGTCATCCCTTAAAGCAGCAGATACTTTCCCCCCGTGGCAGTTTCTACTTGGAATACTCCCCTCCTGCCAACGTCTGCTTATAAAATGCTACCCATCCTTCAGGGCCCATTGCAGTGCCACGTCCTCCGGGTAACCCATTCTGATCCTCCTCCTACCCTCTGAACGAACAGTGGTCTCTCCTACCTTGGAGATTGTATGGCTTCTTATTTGGGACTCCTTATCACCATCTATGTTATGTCATTAAATATCTGGGTACCTCTTTTGGCAACTAGGTAATGCCTCAGGAAGACCCGAGTTCAAATTCAGCCTCAAAGGCTTACTAACTTGTGTGATCCTGGGCAAGTCACTTAGCCTCTGTCTACTTCGGTTTCCTCAACTGTAAAATGTAATCCCTGCCTCCTGAGACTGAGGCTGGGGGATCCCTTGAGCTCAGCAGTTCTGAACTGCAGTAAGGCTGAAGTCCATCTGGTGTCTGCACTCAGTCTGGCACCAATGTTTGAGCCCCTGGTAATGGGGGTCCATGAGGCTCTCTAAGGAAGAGTGATCCAGCCCAAGTTAGAAAAATGGAATGTGTCAAAACTCCTATGTCGATCAGTGGTGGGACTGGGCCTGTGAGTGACCAGTGCACTTCTAGCCTGGACAAGATAAAGTGATTGAATCCTGTAAAGGAAGAAAAAAAAATAATGTTTATAACAATGATAACAAAGGTTCATGTTTCCATGGTGCTTTAACATTCACAAAGGATTTTTCTCAAATCAACCCCAGGAGGTGGGTAGCACCTGGTATTACTCCCATTAGTCTGAAGTGACTGATCCCAGGTCACAACAGCCCTCCAGAATTAGAGAAAGGAGGCTGGCTCGGTCTTGCCTCCATATTCAGGGCTCTTCCCAAGTCACCCCAGGCCCCTCCCATATCACCCCCGGGCAAGAAAAAAGGGCATGCACATGAACACCTGTAGGTGTGTGAATGTGTGTGTAGGTGCATGTGCACACATGTGTGTGTGCATGTGTATGGGGACAAAACACTCCATGAGCTAGAATTATATACCAGCAGCCTGACCACATCTACACATGTCTCTGTGTGTGAACGTGTGCCTCATGTATAGAGTAAGATAAATGAACTACAGCTCTGACATTCTGGGTTCTAAAGACCCTCTCAGCTCTGACATTCTGGGTTCTAAGGTCCCTCCAGCTCTGACATTCTGGGTTCTAAGGTTCCTCTCAGGTCTGACATTCTGGGTTCTAAGGTCCCTTCTAGCCCTGACATTCTGGGTTCTAAGGCCCCTCCCAGCTCTGACATTCTGGGTTCTAAGGCCCCTCTCAGCTCTGACATTCTGTGTTCTAAGGTCACTCCAGCTCTGACATCCTGTGTTCTAAGGCTCCTCTCAGCTCTGACATCCTGTGTTCTAAGGCTCCTCCCAGCTCTGACATTCTGGGTTCCAAGGCCCCTCCCAGCTCTGACATTCTGGGTTCCAAAGCCCCTCCCAGCTCTGACATTCTGGGTTCCAAGGCCCCTCCCAGCACTGACATTCTGGGTTCTAAGGCCCCTCCCAGCTCTGACATTCTGTGTTCTAAGGCCCCTCCCAGCTCTGACATTCTGGGTTCCAAGGCCCCTCCCAGCACTGACGTTCTGTCATCACTTGTGAGACCTTTTAGTCTTCCCTGGTAGGAACAGGCCTCTCCCTGCCCAGCCTGGAGAATTGCTCAGGCCAGCCTAGGGCCTATAACTGGGAGCCTGCATTGGCTCAGAGGCTAAAGCTCCAAGGCCTAATGCAGGGGATTCGTTAGAGATCAATAGGCCTATCATTAGCAGCGTGATGGGCCCAGCACCAGCCCCAGCCTGAGCCACTGAGCTACAAATCTCCCATTTACTCTGGCTGTAAAGCAGCGCCATCAGCTCACGATAATGGGTGTCAGTAAGATGGATGGGCCGAGGGCAGGGGTGGGCCCCCCGGGGGCCTGGGCCACTAATGCACCCGCAGCTCCTGTCGACAGCACTTTACAAGCCGTTATGCAGAACACGCCCCACAAACCACACCAACCGGCAAATTACGGCATCTTTCCAAGACACGGTCAGGGGTTCAAGGTGGGTGGTTGGGGCTAGTGGGGTAGTGGGGTAGTCAGATGGATGGGGGAGGGGGGTGTAGGGAGGAGAATCATTCATCTAGCCTTGCCCTCTTAACAAGAATTGTCCTCAGCAAAGGTCAATCTCCCTGTGATGGACAGAGGCAAGATGACCAGGCGGAGGCCCAGAGAGGGAAAGGACACTTACCCAGGGTCACACAGCTAGTAAGTGACGCGAGTACAATTTACAGCTTCCTATAAACCCGGGCCCAAGGTCATGCAGCCTCAGAAGAGATAGCAATAACAAGAGCTTAATTAATTTAAATGACATTTTCATCTATTATCTCACGATGACAACCGTGGGAGGTTGTATTCCCATTTTACAGATGAAGAACTAAAGCCCAGAGATGAAGGGACCACTTGCCCAGGGTCCTGAAGCTGCTGGGTATTGGGGTTGTTTGTCTTTCTTTCTCAAAGAGGGCCACAACATCGGGGAGGTGATGCCATGACTTGCAAGTGAATTGGATTTAAGTGAGATGGGGCTGTGCAAGGTCACCAGCCTCACTTTCTCCTCCGGAGCCATCTGGGTCCAATGGCCAGATACACATCAGGACAACCAGAGATGACCCCATGCAGTGGGAGACCTTGGCCTTTGCAAGCTAAGGTCTTTTCCTAGGTCTCAGTTTGTCTGAGGCCACACCCATTCAGTGATCGAGGCTAGGTAAGAAATGAGGCAAAAAATGGCCTCTTTTGCCTGTCAAAAAAAATCAGTCTGGGAGGGGAAGAGTCTCAGGGTTTCTGGCAAAACAGAAATGATTGCTATTTATACTCACTCTGAGCCTCAGAACCCAAACAATGACTGGTAAGTATTGGAAAGATTCAAACTGGGGTCTCTCTCACTTCCAAGGCTTGCGCTGTCCTGCCTTTCAGTAGTCTCTAGGGAGCCTTCATTTTAAAAAGGAGGAGACTGAGTCTCAGAGACAGGAAGGCACTTGTACAAGGTTCCATGGTGAGTCAGGGACAGATCCAGGACCAACATCCAAACCCTGGCACAGGTAATTATACCTTTTTTTCCCCTAGGTCTCAGAGGCTGTGTGATATAGTGGACCTGGATTCAAGTCCCACCCCTGACACATATACCAGCCGTGTGGCCCTGGGGATATCACTAAACCTCTCCATGTCTTCAGTCAACTTTCTGATTATCGAGTCCAAAGAAGGCATATCTGCCTTCTGGTCCTGCCAGACTGCATGGGTATGGGGAGTTTCCTTACACCAGTGAAATCACTTGCTCGGTCCCTATCACACACCAAGAAACACTCTAGCTTCTGGCCTAGAGTGAGGCCCAATCCCAGCCAACGAATCCAACACACATTAATTAAGGACCTGCTTGAAAGGCAGCATGGCAAAGAGCATTAATTCTGGGCTCAGAAGACCTGAGTTCAAGTCCTACATCTGACTACATTTGGGACTTCCAGAAAGTCATTTAATGTCTCGGGGACTCAGCTCGGCCATCGCTGCTCCCTCTCTGGAAGGCTAACGCTTCATCCCCTTGGTGGAGGACAGTCCTTAGCTAAGCACAGGGCCTCTGTTTCTTCATCTGTAAAATGAGGAATTTGTACTCCATGACCATTCAGTTTCCTTCTAGCTTTAGTTCTATGATTTTCTGCTTTACCTGGGTTCCTCTGTTCCCACAGAGAATGCAGCCTCTTTGAGGATGGGAACGGTTCTCACCTTGTACCTCCAGTTGCCAGCACAGCGTCTGGCACGTAGGACATGGCTGGTGGAGGGTCTGGCCAGCCTCAAGCATCTCCTTTAGCTCCAGGACTCTGGTTCTATGATCCCCGGGGTGGGGCCCGGCTGCCACAGCTCTGAGGGACGAGGGGGAATTGTGGTGCTAACCATAAGCACATTCGAACAATTAGTGGTGACGGCGCTAGGCTCCATTGCTGGCTGCTGTGGTCATTCCCACCGAATGAAAGCAAGCCCATTCATGGGAGCCACCGAGGTGGTGACCTCCCATCCTTCCCCACAACCACGGGAACTGCAGCAGTGGCCAGAGGGACAGGAGGGCAGCCGATCTGCCCCTCCCCCACACCACAGGCATGCAGCCCCCCTAAGATCGCCTCCTTCCCTTCCTTCTCCTCCTCCCACACCACGTCATGGCAAGGGGCAGATGAAGAGCCAGGCTTTCCAGAGGGTCAACACTATCTAAAACTTGAAGCCTGGGCCAGACAGCTTGACCCCATGGGGATGTCTCTAATGCCAAGGGCCAGGACACAGGAGGCACATCTAGCTCTGCTGTTGATTTACTGTATGACCTTGGACAAGCTGCTTCCTGGTCCCCAGCCTCAGTTTCCCCATCTGTAAAATCAAATGAGTAAACATATGGAAAGTGTTTTGCAAACTTTAAAGTGCTGTATACATGCTAGGCATTATTATTACTAACTATTATTAATATTGCTAAATAATTATAATGAAATAAGGGAGTGGACTAGATCAGAGATTCTTAACCTTTGTTTCTGTTGTGGACCCCCTTTAGCTGTCTGATGAAACCTATGCGCCCCTTCTCAGAATAAAGTTTTAAATGTATAAAATGAAGGACATAGGATTACCAAGGAAGCCAATGATATCAAAATACTGTTTACAAGATCTTTTTTAAAAAACCCAAAGCCTCCAGTTAAGAACCCCTGGAGTACGTGGTCTCTGAGTTCCCTTGCAGCCATGACATCCCTTTATAAAGGTTGAGATATTTTAAAATTCTGCATTCTAGAGTTCCTCCCAGCTCTGACATTCTGTGTTCTAATGGCCCTCCCAGCTTTGACATTCTGTGTCCTAAAGCCCTTTCCAGTTCTGACATTCTAGGCTCTACAAGGGAGAAAATGAGTACTAAACCAACAGAAAAAGGTCTGATTTTAGAGACATTTGCCTTTAGGAGCACGTTCCTTTGCAAATGGAAAGAAGGAGACGATCCCACAAAGGGGCTGCCCGAGAGGACTGCTGGACACTCACTGATGGCCCTCGCAGAGTGGTGAGAAAGCCACTGGACTTAGGAGCCCTGAGTTCAACAGCAGCTGTGTGACCACATGCATGTTGCTTTCACTCTCTGAGCTGATTCAAGGTCCTTCTGAAATTGGAACTAATACTTGTCCTGACTCCCTCATGGGCTTGTTGTGAGAAGAGTGGACGACAAACCTTCAGGAGCCACGAGCCTGAGCATGATTCCTTTTAACTTTGATGTTTATCCAATACCTCTCCAACCTGCCCACCTTCCCTCCCAAAAAGCCCCTCAGCTTTTCTGTGTTATCTTTCTCCATTAGAATATAAGCTCCTTGAGGGCAGGCTTGTCTTTCTTTCTGCTTGCATTTACATTCCCAGCCCTTAGCACAGTGCTGGACCTATAGGAAGCACTTAATAAATGCACCCCTCCCTTTCCAACACAGCGCACAGCCTGAGGGGGAACACACGGGCAGTGACAAGGACAGCACCCTTTTCCATAGTACCACACACTTTACAAAGTGTTTTTCAGAAGCAATTTCTATCATTTCAGTGATAGATTCACTGTCCCCATCTTTCAGATGTGAAAATTGAGGCCCAGAGAGGTTGAGACTTCTCCAGATCCACATAGCACATGGGTGAAGAGCTGGGACCCAGAACCCACACCTCCTCAACTCCAGAGCAATGTCATCTCCCTGAAATCTCTGTTTTCAAAGTGGATTCATCCTCCAGTTGGGGTTGGGGCTGTGGTTAGAATTTTCTCTCTACAAATTTCATACCAACAAGATGGGGCTGGGGAGGCTGGTTCAGGAGATTAAAAGCGAAGTATGAGTCAGCAGCTCGATGTAGCATCCATTTGCCTCCCCCTCCCCACGCCCAGCTCTAGCCCCAGCCAAAAGCTAATGCTTTGGACGCAATGCGTCTATTAATATACTTTAATTAATGGAGAGAAATGATAGCCAAGAAGATAAATGGTGGTGATGGAGTGTTAAGTCTAGTTAGGCGGACCCGACTCTTGTTG
>NC_050574.1:59126750-59250577 GCF_011100635.1 Trichosurus vulpecula | reverse complement strand
CTTAAGGCCATCCCCCTTCATTTTACAAATAAGAAATTGAGGCTAGCAAGCTGAAGTGACTCACCTAAGATGACAGTGTAAGCATATGGGAGGGGGGATTTGAACCCAGGGCTTCCTGATTCCAGGCCCAGGATCCTCTCCATTCCACCATGCTGCTGGAGTCCCCAGGCCTTCCTCCTCTGGCTATTACCTCAAGCTCTGGAGAGAGCAAGAGTTTGGCCTCAAGGGTCTCAAACTCCAGGTGGCCACAACAAACCAGTGAACCAGAGCATCCTGGCCAGAGAAACCTTCAGTGGATTTCTGGGTGAGGACAGGGCCAGGTTGGTTTGCAGGGAAAATGAAAGAAGGTGGTATTGGGAGCCCATTGGCTGGTTTGGGGTTTGGGGTTTGAGATTGAATTGCTAATGGGTCTAGAAAAAAAGATATAAAACTCTGAAAGTTTTGTGTGCTGGAGAAGGAAGCTGCCAAGGCAGCACCAGGGTATGGGGTGGGAGGTTGGTCTTGTCACCTCTAAGGGACCTTTCCAGCTCTGAGATGCTAAGATTCCACAATGGTTCTTAACCTGGTAAGTCCATGGATAAATTGGGGGGGGGGGCTGTGACCTTGGATGGGAAAAAAGGACACCTTTGTTTTCATTAACCTCTAACTAAAATTTAGCATTTCCTTCGATTGTGGATTAAAAAACAAACAAACAAGCAACGACAACTCTTTTTCTGAGAAGGGTTCCACAGGCTTCACCAGACTACCCAAAGAGTCCATGACGTGAAAGGGTAAGACCTCGTGGTCTGTAACCAGAAGAATCTGTGAATAGAAAAGTCTCCAGCTCTACCGTTGTGTGACTAACATGCGCATGCATGACAGGCCTTACAAAGGACGGGAAGGGCTTTAGAGTCGCCTCATTCACATCCAACACATTTGGCAGATGGACAAACTGAAGCCCGGGACTTGTCCACTGTTGTGCAAGGACATTCAAATCTAGGTTCTCTGACTTCAAAGCTGCAGCCCTCTCCACTCTGCCATCTTAGAAGTCTTTTCTAAGACTGTCTAAGCTCAGCTCTGTGCTTGGCTAGGGGATCATGAAGCCAGACTTAACCTAGGCTGGGCCTCAGTTTCCACAGACCTGGTAGGGAATGAAACAGCCTGTGAGAGCCCCAGGGATGACTTTTCATCTTAGCGATGCTGCTAAGAGTCTGCACGAAGGGCTTGAACCCAGGGCCAGGAGCCCAATTCGATCTGAAATGGAGTGGCGGCTCCAGTCTGTTAAGGAGCTTTAAAAGCCAAATAGAAGAGGCCGTAGGCAGCCACTAGAGATGCTTGAGTAGGGAGAACTATACTCAGACCTGTGGCCCAAGAATATCTCTTTGGTGGTGTGTGGAGGATGACTTGGAGATACATGAGAAGATTGGAGCTGAAAGGGACCTTGGAGATCTCCTTGGCCATCCACCTCATACAGAAGAGGAGACTGAGGGTCAGAGAGGCTGAAGGATTTGCCTGGGCTTGGGGTGGGGGTGGGGGTGGGGAGAAGCAACATTATTATCGATAGTGAAAACAGCCCAGATCTATATAACACTAAGGTTTTACACAGAAACTTACTTGCCACAGCTCCTTGGAGGCAGGTAGTTGAGAGTATTCACAGCATCCCAGAGTCTCCAGGATGGAAGGGGCCTTCAAAACAGACCTGACCGGGGACTGGTGCTCTGCCACATCTGCAACAAGATGGAAATCACTTGTCACAGACAGCCCTGGTGATTGCTGGGTGTCGCTCAAAGCAGGTCAAGTAATTTTTCCCTATCTCATTTTCCTAACCTGTATAACGGACACCTAGAGTTCCTCCTGTTTGGGCTCTTCTGTGGCTCAGATGAGATCACCATCGAAGGTGCTTTGCAAACAAACTCACTCAATGAGATGATTCACCTCAGAGCATCTCCTAAGGCAGCCGGGACACTATGGGAGAGCTCTTAGCCTTAGGAAGGTTTTCCAGAGGTGGAGCCTCAGTTTCCCTCTTTATACTTTCTACTCATTGCTTCCAGTTTCTCCAAACAGAGTACGAATAATACTTTTTCCATGAGACAGACCTTCAACTTCATGAAGATAGCTATCGTCTCCCCCCCAACACACACACACACACACACACACACACACACACACACACACACCCCTTTCTCTTCTCCGGTGCACATTATGTACAGTTTTTTCAATCTGAATTTACAGGCAATGAATCCAAAGGCATTCACTACTCTGGATCCTCTTCTCTGGATAGTCTTCACCTTATTATTGCTATCACCACTTTACAGCTGAAGAAACTGAGACTGAGAGAGGAAATAGGACCTTTCCAAGGTCACTAGGCATCAGGGTAGAAATTCAAAGCTGGGTCTCCTCATGCCATATCCAGAGGCCCTTTGATAGTAATTCTGGGGGATCACTCAGACAGGGGTCAGTGGGGGATCTAGGAAGGGGGTGTCTCAAGGTGTCTGCTGGGGTTTCTAGCTGGGAACTATGAGGATCTTGATGGAGAAGATAGGCAGGGGCCTAGGTGGGGTGGGGGCCGCTCCGGAACCTGGGTCTCTCCTGCCGTGCAGGAAGAACAGGAAGCTGGGCTGGGGGAGGAAGGGAATGGGGATCTGTGGCCCCGTGGCCAGCCCCAAGCCACAGGGCCAGAGCTGGGAATAGAGAAGTGGGAGACATCACCTGGAGACGGCCACACTGGCCAAGGATGGAAACCCCCTGGTGGTCAGTAGTTAGAGAAATGGGAAGCAACCAGCTCAAGGCTCAGATATCCAAGGTACCATGGGTGAGAGCCTAGGCCAGTGGACAGAGAGACCCCCCCACCCCTACTTCGTGTCCCTACCCGTGGAGGGCAGGTTAAACAGGCTTACAGTGAGCTTGAGTAGTTGACACTCTAGGGCATCCAGTAAGGACGCTGTAACTGAGAGACTGAGCCCCTTCCGATATGGGATGGGAGGCGATTTGCCTCCAGATAGCTCCCTCCCCAGCCCTTCTGGCCTGATCTTCTTACCATCTGAATACCCCCCCCCCCCGCCCTATTAGACAGTAAAGCTAGGGATGGGAGGGGAGATGGGGCAGAGGCTAGAGACCAGGGGGCTTGCAGAGGTTGAGGAAATAATTCATCTAGAGGAGATGGGAGTAGGGGCAGAGAATAGGGACACATACTATGTAGGTGGAATCCTAGGAGAGAGTTCTGGAGGCCCCTTCCTCCCTTTCTCCCCCACCCCCCGTCAACACATCAGAGCGGCCTTTCAACAAGTCTCAGGGTGACTTGAGTGAGTTCCACGCCCTGGCTGAGCCTTCCTCTCCTTGTTAATAAAATGAATGAGATGGAAAGGAAGGTTTCCTTCAGCTCCAACATTCCAGGACATCAACCTGCAGTGGTTCCTGAGTCAGGCAAAGTGACCCAAGGCTTCACATATGCTGGGACCCAGGAGTTACTGCAGCCCTCTCTGTCTCCAATGTGACAGCAGCCCCTAAACCCAAAATGATCGGAGGCCTGCTCCCAAGGTGCTCTGAGGAAGCAGGCTTCCCTGGTTGGGGATGGGAGCTGCAGGGTCGCCCTCTGCCCCAGGACACAGGCACAGATGTGCAGGCATGTGACCCTGCAAGTAACATTCTCCATCTGTAGAATGAGAGGGCTGGACAAGGTGATTCATAGGGCCCTCCAGCTGGAAAGGTCTTTAGCTGAAGTTCCTTCTCAGTTCTGATGTTCTAGGTCCTATGATCCCTTCAAGGTTTAATGTTCCATTTTTTAGATCTTATCCAGCTTCCCATCCTATGTTTCAGAACTCTCCAGCTCTGATATTGTGTGTTCTAAGGCCCTCCCACCTCTGATATTCTGTGTTCTAAGGGCCCTCCCAGCTCTGACATTGTCCTAAGGCCTTTCCCAGGTCTGACATCCTGTGTTCTAAGGGCCCTTCCAGCTCTGACATTCTGTGTTGTAAAGGCCCTCCCAGCTCTGACATTCTATGTTATATGTTTCTCTCTAGAACAGACTTGAGTTATACTTCCCCAAGATAGGAATATAACTGGTCTGGCCCCCTGATCTCTCTCAGGCTGACGAACAAGGGTGCCAGCTGGCCACCCATGGGCATGGGAGGAGATAGACCCTCTCCATCCTCAGCCAGCCCCCAGCTGCCCCGGGTGCTTGGAGGCAGAAGCACCACTCTCGCCCCAAGCGCAGAACATTGGCCCGGGGAGAGCCAGTGGCTTTTAAACAAAAACAACATCATTAAATATATAAGCTGAGAGGCTGGTGGGGGCGGGGGGCCTGGGCACTCAGCCGTGCAGGGCCGCCCAGCCCTAATGGGTTATGAAAGACCTCTGTCTGCAACCGCCATCTCGTGGGGAGCTCAGGTCAGGGAGCCAGGGCTCAGACCCTCGGGGGACCAATGGGCCTCCCACGGCCCTGGGGGCCTCTTCAGGGCCTAGCCCAGCCTCCATCCTCAAACAGCCTCCCTGATTCTCTTCAGTGTGGCCAGGAACCTAGGAGGGAAAGGACTCAATGATCAACTCACTGACTCTAAGGTGTCTGGCACTTAATGTCCTCTTTCTCCCTGGGGGATTACATTTTAAAATGATAACAAACATGATAACAACAATAATAATTTTTAAAAATTATAAAACAGGTCATAATTCTATAGTCCTTTAAGGATTATGGAATTTTCTGATGAGAATTCCATGAAACAAATCATGGTAAGGATTATTATCTCCCCTCACCTCCATTACACACCTAAGGAAACAGGCTCAGAGTTGGCTGGGGCCACAGAACAAGTTGTCTGAGGTGGAAAAGACCTTAAAACATGGCAGATCAGAACGGGAGGGATTTTAGATCATGGAATATTAGAGTTGGGAGGGACCTTGGAACTTGGAATGTCAGAACTGGGAGAGATTTTAGATCATGGATCTTGGAACACAGAACGTCAGAGCTGGAAGTGTAACACCGTTAATAAATGTCAGAGTAGCAATTTAATCCAGGGCTCTGAGTTTAATGCCAGGACACTTTTTTTTTATCATACCTTACCACCATTATTTTTAGAGGCAGTATTGCTTACCCCATAGCAATGACTCATTAATGGTGGAGTTTCAGACATCAGTCAGTAACTTTTGGACATCTACTAGATATCTATCTGTCCACTGACATCCTCTTCTGATGCCTCATCTTGTCACAGAGGTGACTTACCAAGCTGGAAAGGTTTCAGGCACTACTGTTCCACTGGTTGACTGCCTGTCTCATGTTGCCAGACCAGCCTAGCTTGGTGTGGTGAGGATCGGCCACCTGGGGATGGGTCGTTTTGGCTTCAGCAGCTCATGAAATTGATTGTTGAGGTGGGAAAGAGCTGCCATCTGCTTTGGTGGAGGGAGTACCCACATTACTAATAACATGGATCTTTAAAATATTGAGGGGAAAGAGAGTCAAAGGAGCTTAAACCCTAGCACTGTCATTTACTACCCGTGACCCCAGTTACCTCCCTTCTCTGGGCCTCAGTTACCTCAACTACAAAACAAAGGGGCTGGACTAGATGACCTTTAGGTTCTCTTGCAGCACTGACATTATCTGTTCTAAGTTCCTTCTTAGCTCTGATGTTCTTTGTTCAAAGTCCCTCCCTAGCTTGGACATTCCATGTTCTAAATGCTCTTTTTAACTCTGACATCCTCTGTTCTAAGGCCCTTTCTACCTCCAACATCCTGTGTTCCAAGGACCCTCTCAGCTCAGACATCCTGTGTTCTAAGGGCCCTCCCAGCTCTGGCATTCTGTGTTCTAAGGGCCCTCCCAGCCCTGACATTCTGGGTTCTAAGGGCTCTCCCAGCTCTCACATTCTGTGTTCTAAGGGCCCTCCCAGCTCTGACATTCTGGGTTCTAAGGGCTCTCCCAGCTCTCACATTCTGTGTTCTAAGGGCCCTTCCAGTGCAAACTCCTATGGTCCCTGAATGAATGAATGGCGGATTGGGGAGCAAGTGGAATCAAGCAAGCTGGCTAGGAGACTATTTGAAGTCTCCCAGCTGACCGGGGTTGAAGACCTTGGGTAGGGTGAGGACAGTAAGAATGGAGAGGAAGGGCCAGATGCTAGAGTCATTGCTGAGGCTGAATGGACGAGAATCGATGGCAACATTAGCAGGAGGCCCAGCTGGCCAGGCCAGCTGATCCCGACCCTGAACTTGGCAGAGGGCAGCCTTCCCTGAGGGCAAGGAAGGCCAGTTCAGGACAGAAGGGGCCTCTGGGGGTAAGCAGAGAGATCAATGGGAGACCAGCAGGATCAATGAAAGATCACCCAGCCAGGGAGACAGTATGGCCCTGGTCCCTGAGTGCTATAGACAGCTGACCTGCTAGTTGCCTCTTCTGAGAACTGGTAGGGTCTGGATGGGTGGGCCAAGGGGGAGTTTCCAACATTTTTTGTCTGAAAGCATTCCCGAGCCCTCCCAAGCCATGGGTTGCACTTGGCAAGACCTGAATTTGAATCCAATATCAGACACTCCCATGGAGTGATCATGATCCCATGATCTCTCAGTCTCAGTTTCCTCATTATGTAAAATGGGTTGTTGTAGGTATGGCAAAAGTCTCATTAGCAAAGCTGGAATTTGAGGGAAATGGGAATTTAGGAGGGGATGCATCCTTGGCTGGCATAAAAGTCTTACAGGTGAACAAGACACACTGGTCACACTCCTCGTTCCAATATGACGGGCGGATCCATTTCACGTCTGTCTGTTTAGCTCTGTTTAGCAGCTATTCAAAGGCTAGGTCACAGGCTTGTCCTTTGCCCCCTCAGTGCTGGCCACACCTTTCTCCACAGAGTCCAGATAATTAAAGAACCAGGGAAAAGGGCCCACTGGTGAATACTGACAAGACCAAGCCTGATGATCCACTTTGTTTAAATTGCTGGCTCTAAGGTCCACCACTCAATGAGCTCCAAGCTAATTTCAACCCCCTCCTGAAACCTTAAACCAGGGGTTCCCAGTCTGGCCTAGGCATGCCAGCAGGGAACATGAGAAGTTTGTCAAACAAGAACAGGGAGTATTTGGTACATTACTATATTGTCCTATTGCAATCAATCTATTTCATTTCTTATGGCAGATGTATGCACGGTCACCTCTAGAATGTATTACTTTTCATGTCAATTAGGGGCTATAGGAAGGTTTACTGAAAGCTAAGGATTGAGGAACAGAAAAAAAATTTGGAAATCCCAGCCTTTCACCCTCCAGCCCCTCATTCTCCAATGACCCTCCTCTCCTCCCCCGCCCAGTCCCAAGGCACAGTCAACCTATCTTATCCCCTAAAGCAGCCAGCTGGTGCAGTGGGTAGAACACTGAGCCTGAAAGCAGGAAGGCCTAAGTCTAAATCTAGCCTCAGACACTTCCTAGCTGTGTGACCCCGGGCAAATCACAACCTCTGTCTTCTACCCGCTCTGGACCACAAAACACACCTACTGCACCACTCCCCATCCCCTCAAGTACATCCTTCGTTCATTTGTCAGTTCATTCATTCATTCGGCATTTATTAAGCATATGGAGCACAAAGCTGTGATCTAGGAAAGCTATAAGATTTAGATGAGACATACTCCCTATCCCCATTCATTCATTCATCAAACATTTATTAACCACCAACTACGTTATTTTTATTTTTTGACCTGTGTTCATTCAGCACTTATAGTGGCATAGTGAATAGGGAGTTGATCATGGAGCCAAGGAAACCTGGGTTCAAATTCAGTCTCAGATACTTTCTAGCTGTGTGACCCTGGGCAAGTCACTTAACCTCTCTGCGCCTCCATTCCCTCATCTGTAAAATAAAGCAGTTGATGGCCTCAGTTCTAATTCTGCGGTCCTATAAGTTGAATAATGGATGAAGGAAAAAAAAAAAAAGCATTTCTCAAGTACCTACTATATGCTAAGCCATATGAGCTGGAGAAGGAAATGGCAAACCACTCCAGTATCTTTGCCAAGAAAACCCCAAGTGGGGTCACAGGGAGTCTACAAGACTGAAAAAGGGACTAAAGAACATGAGCTAAGCACTGGAGGTAGAAATTCACAAAGTAAATACGGCCCTGCCTTCAAGGAGCTTCCATTCTAATGGATAAAGCCCCGAACAGGCAGTTCTAACTGTTCATTGACAAGTGGATGAGAGAGGTGCAGCTGGGGAGGTCTTAGGGGAAGGGTGTCATCTATGGAGGAGAGAAGAGAGGGAATCTGAGAAGGCCTCAGGTGAGTGAAAGTCCAGGTAAGGCTGGTAGAGACCTTTCTCTTGCTGCTCCGCTGGTTGGTGCCATTAACCAATCACCCCCGGAGGGGAGGCCCAGCCAAACTCCCCCGCCTCAAGCCTTCTGGATCCTGGGGCTGGCCAAGCAATTATCTCGGCACTTTCGATTATTCATTTATTGCATTTAGAAGCAGGGAGGAAGCTCCTGCAATCCTGCTGAGCGCATCAGGAGTCAAGCCCAGGGCCAGGCCCAATCCTGGAAGACTCCAGTGATGGGTTCCCCCCGCCTCAGGGTCCTACCGATTTTACCAGCCTAATATAATGAGGGTTGGGGGAGGAGAGTCCATCCTGAACCTGTCGTGGGGCTGCCTGCTCAGCTGGGAGATCCTTGAGAGCAGGGACTGTCTCTTGCCTTTCTTTGTAACGCACCAGCTCTAAAACGGTTAATTATTTTAATTAATTAGTTAATGCTTTAATTAAGCATTAATAAATGCTTATTGACTGACTATGTGAAGGTCTCAGTATTGTAACTTGTCCTCAGATTCCTTAGGGCACTATGACCCTGAGTGGTCTTCTGGGACTCTGATAAGTAAAAGTAAGGCAGGCCTGGTGGGTTTAATGTGTTGCTTGGGCAGGAGGAGGGAAGTTCCTCCGACTTCCAGCCAAAAGACTTCCCTGAATGGGATTGGGAGCCTCGGGGCTTGGGTTCAAGAATAGGCACTGGAATTAACTTGGTTTGTAAAAGGACCTTAAGCCGGTCATTTCACTGGGCGCTAGTCTCTGCCTGTGCAGACTGAACCTAGTAGCACCTACCTAACCTGCCTTCTGGGCTGCAATTTGCAAGACTCCAATGAGATCATAAACAGAGAGCCGGAAGGGGGCCTTAGGAATCCATTAGGAGTCCATTTTACAGATTAGGAAACTGAGGCCCAGAGAAACAAAATGACTTGCCTGAAGTGGAACGGGGAACAGGTAGCTAAGCTGGGGGAAGGCTTTATAAAGGGTAAAGCTCCATGTCTATGTAATAAAAGGTGTCGTCAGTGCTTTGTTGTTATTTTTTACAGGGGTCTCCAATGCCCTGCCCTCCAGAGGATGAGAATCATAGCATCATGGGTGTTGGGGCGAGGCTGGCACCCCACCCCCCCAGCCTCTAGCAAGCCCTCCCCCTACTTCTCCAAAAGCCTCCAAGACTGGCGTCGGTGGGCTGGGGAACCCAGGTGGCTCTGCATCCACCCCAGCAGGAAATGAAGCAGCAGGGTCTGCGGCTAAGCCGCAGAGAAAGGCTAAAAATAACGGCCTGAAGTTCTTGGGGAGGTGAGTGGCCTGGCTGGACGGGCATAAGGAGGCCTGTTAGTGACCACAGAAGGGAGGGAGGTTCAGCGGGGATGTGGGGCTGGTTTCCAATCTGGCCTGTGGGACCATTTGCTCCTTGTCTCTACATGAGGGTATCTGTCCTCCAAGTCTGTCTAGAGCCAAGTCACCTGAGGTTGGGTTGGGGAGGAACCGAGCCTGACAGTGCCCCAGATAGCTCTGGCCCAGCCCAAGCAGGGCCCTGGGAGGATGCTTGGCTCTCAGGCCTGGATGGTCACCTTAGCCCCATTCAGGGCCCCATTGATTCAGTGGGATGTGACCCTAAAAAAGCTCTCAATCTGAAACCAGAAAATGGGCCTGTGATTGATTTTCCCACCTTAGATGACTCGGGTGACCTACATTAGCAGTGACTGCAGCCAAGACCAAGTCCTTCTCCTTGAGCCAGAGACCCAGCCATCCCCCTTCCCAAAGGAAGGAAATGCCAACTTACAGTACAAAGGCCTTCTGAGATAGCCCTGGAATGTCTGCACTCTCTCCTTAGGCTTGGTGGGAGCCACACTCTTGGGAAGAGAGGCGCCCCCTCCCCAGATGTGATGGGTGGGGCCATCCCTCTGAGGGCTCCTGGAGATTGACCCTCTAGGAAGGTGCCAGCTCACAGGCACTTTTCTTCCCCTATGGAATGAAAGAAGGAGCTTTGGCCCTGGGGGTTGGACACATGGTTCCTTGTGTGACCTTGAGCAATTCAGGTTGGCAAGAATGGAAGTGTTGTATCGGAGACTGAAGACCTAACTTCGAATCTCAGCTCTGACATTGTACTGTCATCTGTAAAATGGGCCTGGGGTTAGTATTACGAATTAAAGTTTTCTTCCTTCACATCCCATGACCCTACAAGATACTTTCTCTTTATGGATCTCCAGAGGGGGTCAGAATCAGTTACCTCTAAACTCTATTTCAGACCTAAGTTTCTATGCTTTTCACTCCACTCCCTCCCTCTCTAGGCTCTTCAGATTACTGCTTCTCCTCTCTTCTCTTCCCTTCGCATGTCCCTTAAAGGGCGAATGGAGAGGTTCATCATCATTGGTGAGGAGGAGGTGGAGTAAGACTCAGGTGTGTTCTGGTAAGTGTTTAACAGCTGGCTCTCCAGAAAAAAAAAATAAAGTACAAACCACATACTTTTAAGTTTAATATGCTTTAAGAACATTCTCCATTGTTTTCTTAAGTCTAGACAATCACCAAGACCCCATAAACCAAGTCCTGTCTTGATGGGTTTTTTTTTTAAACCAGTTTCAGAGGCATAAATGCTCACACTGAAAATTTAAGAACCGGCTCGCTAGCACAGCCCTGGTGATTAGGTTCAACACCATGCTTCAGAGTATGTGAGCTCAGAGCCAACCTTGGTGGGATCTGGGGCCCGAGTCTGTTTCTAGGAGGTGCAGGGCACACACTTTTGCATAAAACTAGGGTTCTGTTGTGGAGAAGAGGGCGGCGTGTGAAATCAGAAAGCCACTGCTGCTACCAGCATGACCCCGGAAAGCCCCCCCCTGAGCCTGAGCTTCTTCTTCTGGAGGAAGCTGGGCCTCTAAGGTCCTGCAAGCTCTGGGTTGAGAAGCCTGTGAACTCCTGCCTTTGGGCGACTGCTTCTACCTCCCAGATAGAATGTTAGAACATAGAACATCGGAGATAGGAGAGGCCTGAGAACACAGGATGTCAGAGCTAGGAGGAAGATTAAGAAGAGAATATTAATGCTGGAAGAGGTCTCAGGACATGTTAAGCTTAAAGTGCCCTTAGAGCACAGAAGGGTAGAGCTTGGAGGGGAGGGCCCTTAGTACACAAATGTCAGAGCTGGGAGGGTCCACAGGATGTCAGAGCTGGGAGGGACCTTAGAACACAGAATGTCAGAGCTGGTAGGGCCCCTAGAATCCAGAATGTCAGAGCTAGGAGGGCCCTTAGAATCCGAATGTCAGAGCTGGGAGGGACCTTAGAACAGAGAATGTCAGAGCTGCGAGAGGCCTTAGAACCCAGAGTGTCAGAGCTGGGAGGGACCATAGAACAGAGAATGTCAGAGCTGGGAGGGGTCTTAGAACCCAGAGTGTCAGAGCTGGGAGGGGAATTCTCTCTCTTGCTAGATAGCAAAAGCTAAGGCCCAGCTAGGGGTTCTACCTCACCCACCAGCTGGATGATGAACAGAACTACCACTAGAACCCGGGCTTCCTTACTTCCCACCCTCACACCATTTCCTTTTCCCCATCCTGCCTCCCCACCCTCACTGGCCAGAGGAGGGATCTCCTCTGGTCTGGCATCTCTGGTCTGCCTATAGTTCTGGGTACAGGGCCCATCAGGCGGCTGGAATTGGGGTTTTGAAACTTCCAACTCCATTCCTCTTACTACAAAGCTAAGAATCCTCCTTCATTAGAGTTGCCCCTGCTTTGCTGCTGGCTCCCTGGTCTAGGAAAGTGACTTGTTGTAGCTACAGGACCAGTCCAGAACTTCTTTCACAGTAGGTGCCAGACATTCCCCACTGTGCCCGGCCAAGTGCCTTCTCTCTCTGCAGACTAAGAAAGTGTCAGCCCAACAGCCAATGATTGGCAGGTGGTAGAGGCTCCAATGGCTGTCTTGGTCTCAGGAAGCAGGAACTTCCCTACTCAGCCAGGAGCTGCTTGTCCTACCCACAGCACGGACCCCTCTAAGCAGGGGGAGGAGGCCTTAATGGCCCACAGCCTCCCTCCTCTCTGTGGCCTCCCAGGCCCAGGCACGACTCAGTGGTCTGGACCAGCTGCTCTCCGCTGACTGGTGGTTGAGACACGAAAGCCCAACGACCCGGCTGCCTAGAGCCCAGCCTCTAATGCCTATTGATTGAGGGCCGGGTTGTGGGTCGTGCTGCCCAGGGTTCCGAAGGTGGGGGTGGCCCCAACCCTCTGCTTAATTAATCAATTGGTTTCTGATCAGTTGGGCTGTCAGGAGGCCAAGGTCAGAAGTGGCTTTACATTCAGGGATAGCAGGAGGAGGGGCAGGCTGGCGACTGACTTTGAACTCTCTTGTGGTCAAGATTCCTCTGAAGCTGAGGAGACTCTGAAGGCGTCCAGCATTCAGAGAGAGGAATAGCACCTCGTGGAAAGTGGCCTGGCAGAGCTGCAAGGGAAGCTAGAATCTAGGGATTTTAGAGTTGGAAATTCCAGTTCATAGAATGCCAGAGCTAGAAGAGACCCTAGAATACGACGGTCAGAGCTGGAAGGAACCTTTCCACAGACCATGGAATGATAGAATGTAGACTGCCAGAGCTGGAAGGAACCTTTCCACAGACCATGGAACGTTAGAACGTAGACTGTCGGAGCTGGAAGGAACCTTCCACAGACCATGGAACGTTAGAACGTAGACTGTTGGATCTGGGAGGAAGCTTTCCATAGAACATGGAACGTTAAACTATAGACTGTCAGAGCTGGAAGGGCCCTCTAGAGAACCACCCTCTCCTGGTGCCCACCAACCACTACCAGTTTTTTCAGATGAGGAAACTGGGACCCAGAGGGGAGAATGAGTCTTACCCCACCAGACCCTGGATGACTGCCAGTCTCCCTAACCAGTCTCACTATTTCACTACCTTCCCTAGTCCCCTTCCATCCATCCTACTCATTTCTCCACAATACACGTGTGGCCATGCCCCTCCATTGCTTAAAGTCTTCAGTGCCCCCCATTGCCTATAGGATAAACACCACGCTCTTCCTGGTGCTCAAGGCCTCCATGATCTAGCCTACATTGTGCCCTCCTAGCCTTTATGGCTATTCCTCCTATGCCCACTGCTCTTCTCCTTGAACCCTTGGCTACAGCCACACTGATCTACTCTGTCATCCCTTAAAGCAGCAGATACTTTCCCCCCGTGGCAGTTTCTACTTGGAATACTCCCCTCCTGCCAACGTCTGCTTATAAAATGCTACCCATCCTTCAGGGCCCATTGCAGTGCCACGTCCTCCGGGTAACCCATTCTGATCCTCCTCCTACCCTCTGAACGAACAGTGGTCTCTCCTACCTTGGAGATTGTATGGCTTCTTATTTGGGACTCCTTATCACCATCTATGTTATGTCATTAAATATCTGGGTACCTCTTTTGGCAACTAGGTAATGCCTCAGGAAGACCCGAGTTCAAATTCAGCCTCAAAGGCTTACTAACTTGTGTGATCCTGGGCAAGTCACTTAGCCTCTGTCTACTTCGGTTTCCTCAACTGTAAAATGTAATCCCTGCCTCCTGAGACTGAGGCTGGGGGATCCCTTGAGCTCAGCAGTTCTGAACTGCAGTAAGCTGAAGTCCATCTGGTGTCTGCACTCAGTCTGGCACCAATGTTTGAGCCCCTGGTAATGGGGGTCCATGAGGCTCTCTAAGGAAGAGTGATCCAGCCCAAGTAGAAAATGGAATGTGTCAAACTCCTATGTCGATCAGTGGTGGGACTGGGCCTGTGAGTGACCAGTGCACTTCTAGCCTGGACAAGATAAAGTGATTGAATCCTGTAAAGGAAGAAAAAAAAATAATGTTATAACAATGATAACAAAGGTTCATGTTTCCATGGTGCTTTAACATTCACAAAGGATTTTTCTCAAATCAACCCAGGAGGTGGGTAGCACCTGGTATTACTCCCATTAGTCTGAAGTGACTGATCCCAGGTCACAACAGCCCTCCAGAATTAGAGAAAGGAGGCTGGCTCGGTCTTGCCTCCATATTCAGGGCTCTTCCCAAGTCACCCCAGGCCCCTCCCATATCACCCCCGGGCAAGAAAAAGGGCATGCACATGAACACCTGTAGGTGTGTGAATGTGTGTGTAGGTGCATGTGCACACATGTGTGTGTGCATGTGTATGGGGACAAAACACTCCATGAGCTAGAATTATATACCAGCAGCCTGACCACATCTACACATGTCTCTGTGTGTGAACGTGTGCCTCATGTATAGAGTAAGATAAATGAACTACAGCTCTG
Source organism: Trichosurus vulpecula (assembly GCF_011100635.1). Classification (NCBI taxonomy): domain Eukaryota; kingdom Metazoa; phylum Chordata; class Mammalia; order Diprotodontia; family Phalangeridae; genus Trichosurus; species Trichosurus vulpecula. The sequence continues at coordinate 59,236,104 of NC_050574.1, read as the reverse complement.
ACATTCTGGGTTCTAAAGACCCTCTCAGCTCTGACATTCTGGGTTCTAAGGTCCCTCCAGCTCTGACATTCTGGGTTCTAAGGTTCCTCTCAGGTCTGACATTCTGGGTTCTAAGGTCCCTTCTAGCCCTGACATTCTGGGTTCTAAGGCCCCTCCCAGCTCTGACATTCTGGGTTCTAAGGCCCCTCTCAGCTCTGACATTCTGTGTTCTAAGGACACTCCAGCTCTGACATCCTGTGTTCTAAGGCTCCTCTCAGCTCTGACATCCTGTGTTCTAAGGCTCCTCCCAGCTCTGACATTCTGGGTTCCAAGGCCCCTCCCAGCTCTGACATTCTGGTTCCAAAGCCCCTCCCAGCTCTGACATTCTGGGTTCCAAGGCCCCTCCCAGCACTGACATTCTGGGTTCTAAGGCCCCTCCCAGCTCTGACATTCTGTGTTCTAAGGCCCCTCCCAGCTCTGACATTCTGGGTTCCAAGGCCCCTCCCAGCACTGACGTTCTGTCATCACTTGTGAGACCTTTTAGTCTTCCCTGGTAGGAACAGGCCTCTCCCTGCCCAGCCTGGAGAATTGCTCAGGCCAGCCAAGGGCCTATAACTGGGAGCCTGCATTGGCTCAGAGGCTAAAGCTCCAAGGCCTAATGCAGGGGATTCGTTAGAGATCAATAGGCCTATCATTAGCAGCGTGATGGGCCCAGCACCAGCCCCAGCCTGAGCCACCGAGCTACAAATCTCCCATTTATCTGGCTGTAAAGCAGCGCCATCAGCTCACGATAATGGGTGTCAGTAAGATGGATGGGCCGAGGGCAGGGGTGGGCCCCCCGGGGGCCTGGGCCACTAATGCACCCGCAGCTCCTGTCGACAGCACTTTACAAGCCGTTATGCAGAACACGCCCCACAAACCACACCAACCGGCAATTACGGCATCTTTCCAGACACGGTCAGGGGTTCAAGGTGGGTGGTTGGGGCTAGTGGGGTAGTGGGGTAGTCAGATGGGATGGGGGAGGGGGGTGTAGGGAGGAGAATCATTCATCTAGCCTTGCCCTCTTAACAAGAATTGTCCTCAGCAAAGGTCAATCTCCCTGTGATGGACAGAGGCAAGATGGACCAGGCGGAGGCCCAGAGAGGGAAAGGACACTTACCCAGGGTCACACAGCTAGTAAGTGACGCGAGTACAATTTACAGCTTCCTATAAACCCGGGCCCAAGGTCATGCAGCCTCAGAAGAGATAGCAATAACAAGAGCTTAATTAATTTAAATGACATTTTCATCTATTATCTCACGATGGACAACCGTGGGAGGTTGTATTCCCATTTTACAGATGAAGAACTAAAGCCCAGAGATGAAGGGACCACTTGCCCCGGGTCTGAAGCTGCTGGGTATTGGGTTTGTTTGTCTTTCTTTCTCAAAGAGGGCCACAACATCGGGGAGGTGATGCCATGACTTGCAAGTGAATTGGATTTAAGTGAGATGGGGCTGGTCAAGGTCACCAGCCTCACTTTCCTCCTCCGGAGCCATCTGGGTCCAATGGCCAGATACACATCAGGACACCAGAGATGACCCATGCAGTGGGAGACCTTGGCCTTTGCAAGCTAAGGTCTTTTCCTAGGTCTCAGTTTGTCTGAGGCCACACCATTCAGTGATCGAGGGCTAGGTAAGAAATGAGGCAAAAAATGGCCTCTTTTGCCTGTCAAAAAATCAGTCTGGGAGGGGAAGAGTCTCAGGGTTTCTGGCAAAACAGAAAATGATTGCTATTTATACTCACTCTGAGCCTCAGAACCCAACAATGACTGGTAAGTATTGGAAAGATTCAAACTGGGGTCTCTCTCACTTCCAAGGCTTGCGCTGGTCCTGCCTTTCAGTAGTCTCTAGGAGCCTTCATTTAAAAAGGAGGAGACTGAGTCTCAGAGACAGGAAGGCACTTGTACAAGGTTCCATGGTGAGTCAGGGACAGATCCAGGACCAACATCCAAACCCTGGCACAGGTAATTATACCTTTTTTTCCCCTAGGTCTCAGAGGCTGTGTGATATAGTGGACCTGGATTCAAGTCCACCCCTGACACATATACCAGCCGTGTGGCCCTGGGGGATATCACTAAACCTCTCCATGTCTTCAGTCAACTTTCTGATTATCGAGTCCAAAGAAGGCATATCTGCCTTCTGGTCCTGCCAGACTGCATGGGTATGGGGAGTTTCCTTACACCAGTGAAATCACTTGCTCGGTCCCTATCACACACCAAGAAACACTCTAGCTTCTGGCCTAGAGTGAGGCCCAATCCCAGCCAACGAATCCAACACACATTAATTAAGGACCTGCTTGAAAGGCAGCATGGCAAAGAGCATTAATTCTGGGCTCAGAAGACCTGAGTTCAAGTCCTACATCTGACTACATTTGGGACTTCCAGAAAGTCATTTAATGTCTCGGGGACTCAGCTCGGCCCATCGCTGCTCCCTCTCTGGAAGGCTACGCTTCATCCCCCTTGGTGGAGGACAGTCCTTAGCTAAGCACAGGGCCTCTGTTTCTTCATCTGTAAAATGAGGAATTTGTACTCCATGACCATTCAGTTTCCTTCTAGCTTTAGTTTCTATGATTTTTCTGCTTTACCTGGGTTCCTCTGTTCCCACAGAGAATGCAGCCTCTTTGAGGATGGGAACGGTTCTCACCTTGTACCTCCAGTTGCCAGCACAGCGTCTGGCACGTAGGGACATGGCTGGTGGAGGGTCTGGCCAGCCTCAAGCATCTCCTTTAGCTCCAGGACTCTGGTTCTATGATCCCCGGGGTGGGGCCCGGCTGCACAGCTCTGAGGGACGAGGGGGAATTGTGGTGCTAACCATAGCACATTCGAACAATTAGTGGTGACGGCGCTAGGCTCCATTGCTGGCTGCTGTGGTCATTCCCACCGAATGAAAGCAAGCCCATTCATGGGAGCCACCGAGGTGGTGACCTCCCATCCTTCCCCACAACCACGGGAACTGCAGCAGTGGCCAGAGGGACAGGAGGGCAGCCGATCTGCCACCTCCCCCACACCACAGGCATTGCAGCCCCCCTAAGATCGCCTCCTTCCCTTCCTTCTCCTCCTCCCACACCAACGTCATGGCAAGGGGCAGATGACGAGCCAGGCTTTCCAGAGGGTCAACACTATCTAAAACTTGAAGCCTGGGCCAGACAGCTTGACCCCATGGGATGTCTCTAATGCCAAGGGCCAGGACACAGGAGGCCACATCTAGCTCTGCTGTGATTTACTGTATGACCTTGGACAAGCTGCTTCCTGGTCCCAGCCTCAGTTCCCATCTGTAAAATCAATGAGTAAACATATGGAAAGTGTTTTGCAAACTTTAAAGTGCTGTATACATGCTAGGCATTATTATTACTAACTATTATTAATATTGCTAAATAATTATAATGAAATAAGGGAGTGGACTAGATCAGAGATTCTTAACCTTTGTTTCTGTTGTGGACCCCCCTTAGCTGTCTGAGAAACTATGCGCCCCTTCTCAGAATAAAGTTTTAAATGTATAAAATGAAGGACATAGGATTACCAAGGAAGCCAATGATATCAAACTACTGTTTACAAGATCTTTTTTAAAAAACCCAAAGCCTCCAGTTAAGAACCCCTGGAGTACGTGGTCTCTGAGTTCCCTTGCAGCCATGACATCCCTTTATAAAGGTTGAGATATTTAAAATTCTGCATTCTAGAGTTCCTCCCAGCTCTGACATTCTGTGTTCTAATGGCCCTCCCAGCTTTGACATTCTGTGTCCTAAAGCCCTTTCCAGTTCTGACATTCTAGGCTCTACAAGGGAGAAATGAGTACTAAACCAACAGAAAAAGGTCTGATTTTAGAGACATTTGCCTTTAGGAGCACGTTCCTTTGCAAATGGAAAGAAGGAGACGATCCCACAAAGGGGCTGCCCGAGAGGACTGCTGGACACTCACTGATGGCCCTCGCAGAGTGGTGAGAAAGCCACTGGACTTAGGAGCCCTGAGTTCAACAGCAGCTGTGTGACCACATGCATGTTGCTTTCACTCTCTGAGCTGATTCAAGGTCCTTCTGAAATTGGAACTAATACTTGTCCTGACTCCCTCATGGGCTTGTTGTGAGAAGAGTGGACGACAAACCTTCAGGAGCCACGAGCCTGAGCATGATTCCTTTTAACTTTGATGTTTATCCAATACCTCCCAACCTGCCCACCTTCCCTCCCAAAAAGCCCCTCAGCTTTTCTGTGTTATCTTCTCATTAGAATATAAGCTCCTGAGGGCAGGCTTGTCTTTCTTTCTGCTTGCATTACATTCCCAGCCCTTAGCACAGTGCTGGACCTATAGGAAGCACTTAATAAATGCACCCCTCCCTTTCCAACACAGCGCACAGCCTGAGGGGGAACACACGGGCAGTGACAAGGACAGCACCCTTTTCCATAGTACCACACACTTTACCAAGTGTTTTTCAGAAGCAATTCTATCATTTCAGTGATAGATTCACTGTCCCCATCTTTCAGATGTGAAAATTGAGGCCCAGAGAGGTTGAGACTTCTCCAGATCCACATAGCACATGGGTGAAGAGCTGGGACCCAGAACCACACCTCCTCAACTCCAGAGAAATGTCATCTCCCTGAAATCTCTGTTTTCAAAGTGGATTCATCCTCCAGTTGGGGTTGGGGCTGTGGTTAGAATTTTCTCTCTACAAATTTCATACCAACAAGATGGGGCTGGGGAGGCTGGTTCAGGAGATTAAAAGCGAAGTATGAGTCAGCAGCTCGATGTAGCATCCATTTGCCTCCCCCTCCCCACGCCCAGCTCTAGCCCCAGCCAAAAGCTAATGCTTTGGACGCAATGCGTCTATTAATATACTTTAATTAATGGAGAGAAATGATAGCCAAGAAGATAAATGGTGGTGATGGAGTGTTAAGTCTAGTTAGGCGGACCCGACTCTTGTTGACTTAAGTCCGATTCACTCGCACGTCAAAGCATTGCCTCCTTGATGTCGATGGTCCTCTCCCAGAACCAAGGATGAACAACACCGTTTCACTTCTCTGGGTGTGTTTCCTCATTGTAGCATGTGAGATTTGGACTCAGCAGCCTTGAAGGGGCTTTCACCTCCAAACCTAAGGTCCTGCCCCGTCCATGGCGGGACAACCAAATGGTCTGGAAAGAAGACCACAGGGGGCTGGGCTGGAGGAACAGACAGGGAAGTCAGGAACAAAAGGCATGATTGCCGGCTTCATCTGTCAGAAGGGTTGTCACTGGGAGGGGTCATTGCCTTGTTCTTCTCGGGTCCAGGGGGCAGGCCTCTGAGCCACGGGAGGAAGTTGCAGAAAAAGTTTTGAGCTCAGCATGAGGAAAAATTCCTAACAGTGGAAGTTGTGCAAGGGAGTAGTGAGCTTCCTGTCACTGGAGGTGTTTGAGCTGAGGCTGGGTGAGCTCGCGTTGTCAGGTATGGGTTGGACCAGCCTCTGAGGTCTCTTTCTCCTCCAACATTGTGAAAATTATTTCTCTCTAATACCTAGATAAAATTCATAGAACCAGAGAAGGCCAGATAGATCATGAGGGAATCTAAGGACCCTGAGAATCCTAACCACGGACATAAGCCAAGGTTTACTGTGAGACCTCCGCCCATGTGATGTGTGAGGTTGGTAGTGTTTCCCGTCTCTACTACCACCTCCCCTCCCCTTCACAAACACTCAACACCATGTGTCCCCAGCGATGGGCCCAGAGGAACACTTCTCATAGAACCATAAGGCACTGTGTGAGCCAAAGGAATGAAGCTCTAAGGGTGAAATTCAAGCACAGCGAGGAAGCTGGTTTGGAGCATTGCATGGGCAGCATGGAAGGAGGAAGGAAGGAAATAAGCGTTTGTATAACACCTACTGTGTTCCAGGCACTGTGCTAAGCGCTCCATGAATACGAGTTCATTTGATCCTCATAGCAGTCCTGCAAGGTACGAGCTGCTATGGTCCCCATTTTACGGTTGAGAAACCGAGGCAGACAGAGGTTAAATGACTTGCCCAGGGTCACACAGCAGATAAGTGTCTGAGGCTGAATTTGAACTCAGGTCTTCCTGACTGCAGGCCCAGAATTCTAACCTAGCTGGTCAGTGAGTGAGTGTGTGTGTGTGTGTATGTGTGTAGGAACTGTAGCCAAAGTCAGGATAAATCCCTCAGGCTGTCTTAGGTGTACCAGCTATTCTGAGAACACCAGGAAGAATCCTATTGAGGTCTGTTCTATGGATGCTCCTCTTCATGGTCGGAAGAAGGCAAGTTGTGAAGGAGCGCCCTACCCGCCCCCCTGCCCCCATACCTACGGACAGTACCTGGGACAGCGTCTGTGAGGAGGAGGAAGGAAGAGGTGGAGGAAGAGCATCTGGAGGTGAAGGACCTGGGTTCAAATCTCATCTCTGCTAGTGACTATCCGTGTGGCTCTAGACAAGTCACTTAGCCTCTACTACTGGGTCCTCATTGATAAAATGGAGGAATTGGATCTGAAGTCCTTCCAGCTCTGACATCCTGGGTTCTAAGGCCCTCCCAGCTCTGACATTCCCCATTCTAAGTTCTCTCCCAGCTCTGACCTTCCGTGTTCTAAGGCCACTCCAGGTCTGACATTCTGTGTTCTAAGGGCCCTCCCAGATCTGACATTCTCCGTTCTAAGGTCTCTCCCAGCTCTGACCTTTCGTGTTCTAAGGCCACTCCAGGTCTGACATTCTGTGTTCTAAGAGCCCTCCCAGCTCTGACATCCTGTGTTTCTAAGGGCCGTTCTACCCGTCCTTCCTATGGTCATATGACAACCTACTGTGCCTACATCTGAACCCAATCTTAGAAGCCCACAAGGCCCTAGTACTTCTCCCCTGAGACTTCCCACCTCCACCAGTCTTGCTATGCTCCCACTTCCTAAACAAACCCTTGACTTGGAGTCCTTGCTCAGGGACAGAAGGGACCTTAGAACACAGAATGTCAGAGCTAGGAAGAAGCTTCAAGTTCTCAGAGATTTATAGTTTCTTTCTCATTTTAGAGAAGAGAAAAGTGAGACTCAAAAAGGAAGTGATTTACCCAAGGTCACACACTTTGATTATGTGGCAGAATCAGGATTTGAACTCAGGTTTTTGAATCCTGTTCCAGCTCCCTTTCTAATGGACTCCACTTCTGCTCACTACTGTCTCCCCAGTGACACTGTAAGGTCCTTTATTTAGGATAAAGGTGGAGTCTTAACTCTTGACTCCTCCAGAGTCAGGCAACCAGCATTTATTAAGCACCTACTGTGTGCCAGGCACTGTGCTCAATCATAGGAATATAAATAAAGCAGAAAGACAGCTCCTGCCCTTAACAAGCTTACACTCTTATGGGGAATGACAATATACATGAGGAAGCTGAAGAGTGGACACACACAGAGTTGCCCCGCCTGGGGGCATGGTGGAGAGAGTCAGGAGAGCAGCCTGGACTGGGGTGAAGACAAGGCTGGCCCAGGGCCCTCCTTCAAAGGAGGGTCTTAGAGGAGCCCTCCAAGGGGAGGGAAAACCACTCCCTACAGTTTCCATTGTGTGAATTCCCCAGCCAGCGTGAGCTCCATAGCACCTAACAGGGAGGTAGGGACCAATGGGCTGCAGGGGGATCTTGGTTACCAACCGAATGACCAACTGACAAGAGCAGGGTCCCTTTGGAGCCTGGGCTCCGGAAGGAATGGACACTAGGGGGCGACGTGGCCATGTCCACGGGGCTCCTGTCCCCTGAGGTCAGGCTCACGTCTGCCGGGGGCTATTTCCCAACTTGATGTGGCGTGGGAGGAGTCACAGGAGGCTTGGATTCCAGTTCTAACACTAGCACTGATGAGCTGAGTGACCTTGGCAAAGTCAGTTCAGTTCTGTGTGGGTGACCAGTTCTGGCATTCTGTGTCCTAGAGGCAGATGGGTGGCTCAGTAGATAAAGCACCAGGGCTGGAGTAGGAAAGACCTGAGTTCAAATCCAGCCTCAGACACTTACTAGCTGTGTGACCCTGAGCAAGCCTGTAGTAAAATGCAAATAATCACAGCATTGCCTCCCAGAATTGTTGTGAAGATCACATGAGAGGATATTTATAAAGTGCTTTGTAAACCTTGAAACACTACAGAAATACTGGTTATTATTATGAATTATTTGCTTTCCAGTTTCCAGTAACCGACAGAAGGGTCCAAGTCCCTTCTAGTTCTGACAGCCTGCGTTCTGTAACGCTTTGACCCAAATAACCTAAGTCAAGGTAGCTAGGGGGCAGAGGAGATAGAGCAAGGAAAATTCATCTTCCTGACTTAAAATCCAGCCTCAGACACTTCCTAGCTGTGTGACCCTGTCACTTCACCCTGTTTGCCTCAGTTTCCTCATCTGTCAGATGAGCTGGAGAAGGAAATGGTAAACCACTCCGGTATCTTTGCCCCCTCCAAAAAAACCCCAAATGGGGTCACCAAGAGTTATTCAGACACAACTGAGTATACAACCCAAGTCAAAGGTGTTCTGTGCTACCATCTTTCCTTCCTAGTCCCTTCTTACTGGGACCATGAGATGAGCTTCCCTCAGGGCTCATGCTACCTTAGGCTACTGACCTCGGGCATTGCTGGGGGTCCAATATGGAACGCATGATAGAAGAGTCAGGAGATCAGAACTCTAGTTTCAGTCACATGCCGTGTGACCTCAGACGAGTCACCTGAGTTCCCACATCTGTCTAAGTCTTTCATCTGTGACCCCCAGAAATGCATTTATTTACATAAAATTCAATGCAGATATCCATGTCACCTCCCCTAAAGAAAGCATGGTCTTGAAGGGAGGGGTCAAATCCACTTTTGTCCACGTATCCCTTCATGCCTGGCATATAGTAGGTGCTCAATAAATGCTTCTTGATTGATTGAAGGATGAATGAGATGATACAATCATGTCCACTCAGCTTACCTTATTCCCATCCCTGTCAAATCTCTCATGTCCCTAACCCACTGTTCCCTACCCTTCCTTTGGGCCCTCTGTAACTTATGTTATTGTTAACAAACTGTCCTTTATAAGAGGCTTGTGTTCCCCTCCCTCACTCCCATCCCTACCCCCAGAAATTACTTTACATATATTCTATATTTGCTTTAAGATAATATTTATATATAATATATTTTTATATTATTTTCTTCCCAGTTGAATGTCAGCTTGAAGGCAGGAACCATTTCATTTCCTTTTTTGTTTATCTATTGCCTAGGAGGACAATGCTTAGCACACAGTAGGCACTTAATAAGTGCTTACTGAATTGAATGCAATAGTCAAATGGTAGGAATGTTAGAATGTTAGAACTAGAAAGGGCCTTATAATAGAATATTAGAACATAGAATGTCAGACCTGAGAGGCACTTAGAATGCTGAATTTCAGAGATGGAAGGTCCCTTAGAACATTAAATGTCAGAACTGGAAGGCAACTGAGAATGTTACGTGTCAGAAATGAGAAGGATCCTCGAACCCACAATGTCAGAGTTGGGTGGGCCCTTAGAACATGGAATGTCAAAGTTGGGAGGGTTCTTAGAACACAGGCTGTTAGAGCTGGGGGGAGACCCTTAGAACGCAGAGATACCAGTGAAAGAAAGACCATCGGAGATCATCCTGACCAACTCTACCATTTTACTGAGTTGGAAACTGAGGCCAGAGGGGAGGTGACTTGCCCATTGTCACACCACAAGTCGATGGTGAAGCCAAGGCCTCTAGATCTCTTGGGAGGGAAAGGTTAGGACAAGCTCGGCGATGATGAGTGGGGTGCGAGGTACCATCTCCAAACTCTGGCCTCGGGTTCCCCAGATGACTGATCGAGTCCACATTTCCTTGGGGCTGTGGCAGAGGTGGGGCTGAGGTTGGCAGAAGTTGGGCCTGGAGGAGCTGTTTTTCAGGCCCCAGATACCATCTCCCGGACGTGGGTGAGCTGTGATCTTCACACTCTTGCCACCTCCCTGGAAAGTGGTTGCTGGGGAATCAGAGGAGACAGAGAATGAGATTTGTTGCATCCTGCCTGGGGAGCCCCCTCCCACCACCACAGAGCCCAGAAGTGGGCTTGGGAGAGGCCGGGAGGGGAAGGACCCAGGTGTGGTCTGTTCAGAGGAACAGACTCTTCACGGCATCTCTCCAGCCTGCCTTGCCAGGCTGATTGGGCATTCCTCCCTCTCTGGAACTCAATGTGCCAGCCAAGAGGATCTGCCGTGAGATTGGTGGGTACGTGACATCCCAGCTCCTGCCCCAGTTCATCTCAAGGCTCAGCACCTTCAAAAGGCCTTTCTAGATTACCCCGGCTATTAGAGCCTTCCCTGGCATTGCTGTCATTCTGACTCTCCATGACCCCATTTGAGGTCTTCTTGGCAAAGATACTGGAGTGCTTTGCCATTTCCTCCTTCAGCTCATTTTACAGATGAAGAAACTGAGGCAAACAGGGTGAAGTGACTTGCCCAGGGTCGTGCAGCTAGTAACTGTCTGAGTCCTGATTCTAACTCAGGCCTTGCTGACTCCAGGCCCAGTGCTTTAATCCCCTGAGCCACCTAGGTGCCCTGTAGTGCCTCCCCTATCACTGAGTATGTTTTATTGATTCTGCATTTATTTATTAGAGAACATGTGCAGCAATGTAAACTTTTTGAGGCTGTCACTTTTCTCTTTGTATCCCCATTGCCTAGTACAGTGCTTGGTATATAGAAGGCACTTAATAAATGCTTGTTGATTGATTAAAGATGTAAGAAAGAAAATGTCCATGGATAGGTCTGGTGTCAGGTGGCTAGGTCAAGCTATCCATGACTGAGAGTAAGTGGCCAACCACCTTCATGAGATGAATTGAAGGGATTTGGGAATGGCTTTCTGCCCTCAAACATTCCCCTATCACCTGCATTGTGCCTGAGAGTTCACCATTAGACATTCATTCTTTTGTTTCAAAGGCTTAATGTTTCTGTGCTTCCGTACTTCTATGACCTATGATTTCATCAGTATGAGTTGTCCTTTCACAGAGACAGATTGGAACTTCTCTAGGACTTTGTAGAAGGTCTTTAACAGCTATTGTGAGTTCCTTAAAAATATATACCATATGGCCAACCTGATCATGAGTCTTTCTAAGCTTAGCTGGGCTGGTCCTGGGATCACAGATGGATAATCTATTACCAAGCTTGTATTTGAAGTCAGCTTAAAATAATTTTAAAATAAATTTTTGTTAATATCTTCTGTTTTTAACAGAATCAGAACTTTCTGGCGTCCTTTACCTTCTCCCATCCTATGTAACAAAAAACATATTTTTAAAGAAAAAAGGAAACTTAGCAAAACCAATCAATAAATCACCAAAGTCTGAAAATATATGAAATGTTCTGGACCTTCCACCTCTGCAAAGGAGTGGGGTGCGGAGGGTCTTCTCGGTTTCTCTTCCTTGGCGTCATGCTTGGTCTTTGTAATTTTGTAACATTCACTTCTGTTCTTTGCCTTTACGTTGTTGGCATCATTGTGTGTAAATTGTTTTCTTCTATACCACTCCAGATAGATATTTCCAGGCTTTCTCTGTATTCATCACATTTGCCTTTTTTCTGGCACAATAATATCGCATTCCATTCCCACAATTTGTTTAGCCATTGCCTAGTTGATAGGCATCTATTTTGTTTCTAATTTTTTTTGCTATCGCAAAAAAGTACTGCTATCAGGATTTTGGCATATATGAGGACTTTTTTCTGTATCAATGGCCTTCTTGGAATATCAGCTCAGGAGTGGGATCTCTGGGTCAAAGGATATGGACGTTTTAGACACTTTACTTCCTACGTTCCAAATTGCTTTCCAAGACAGTTGTACCATTTTGCAGGTCCACCAACAATGCACCAGTGTGCCTGTATTCCCACAGCCCCTCCAACTTTGACTATACCCATCTTTGGTCATCTTTGCCTCTTTGCAAGGTATGAGATAAAACCTCAGGTTTGTTTTGATTTGCGTTTGATTTGGAGGATTCTTTCACGTTGTTATTGGTATGCAGCTCTTCTTCTGAAACTCTTCATCTCCTTTGACCACTCATCTTTTGGGGAATGGCAGTCCAGGGGTTCCCCACCCCTGTATCCAGCCTGTTAGAACCTGCCAAGGCTTTCATGGAGAAGGATTCAACTTGTTCTACTTGGTCCCAGAAAACAGAACTAAGAGTGATGGGTAGAAATTTAATATTAATGCAACAACAACAAAAAAAACTGTCTAATTATCAGAGCTATCCTGGCTTCCTTACAAGATAGTGAGCTCTAGAGATATTCAAGTGAAGTCTGAACCACTTGTTGAAGTGAACCACTTGTTGACAAAACTGTAGGAGGGATTCTTGTTAAGGTATGGGTTAGATCATTAGAGGAAGTCTATGCCCTTCTTTTACAGATGAGAGGCTAAATAGCTTATCCACAGTCACATTCCTGGCTGCCAGGATTCAAATTCAGGCCCAAGCCAGCATTCTTTCCACAGTACCACGGTGGCCTGAGCTTTTCCTCCCCGCCTTCTTCCAGCTCTGAGACTCTAGAGTCAGGTTATGGGGGCTAGGACTCAGGATGGGGGGAGAACTGGGAGGATCTTAACATCTTTACTGTTTTGGCAGCTTCAACCCTCACCCCCACCCCCCTAGGGATAGGGAAGGACCACCTCAGAACCTTCTTGGATGAGTATGACTCTCCCTGTTTTACAGATGGGGGAACTGAGGCTAAGAGCAGTGACGGAGCTTGCCTATAACCGCACAGGGGATTTGGGGCAGGTCTTCTGACTCTCAGTCTCCTTACATCACCCCCAATCAGACCCCGCCAACATCGGTACTCGATGAACTTCTAAGAAGGTTCCCCACTTCTCCCCGCCCCATCCTACCACCACCAAGCACAAGAAGCCAGGGGCTTTTGGGGACATGGCCATTTCCCAAGTGTGAGCTCATAGAGAAATGCCTGGTTAGGTGTGGGGGCCAGGGAAGGAGAGAAGCTAACCACTTCCTGCCTCCCAGAGCCTGAGGGGCCCCAGCCCCTGGTGTGGTAGCAGCCAACCACCCCACTAGCCATCAGAAACTGATAACTTCCCGGTCTGGACCGGCCTTCCCTTTTTCTGAGCCCAGGAGTGGGGGTGGGGGTGGGGACGGCTCCCCTTGCCTGCTGGCGGCTCCCACCTTCGTCTGCCTTTTTTTATTTCCCTCCCCCTTTCCTGAAGCCACCAACACCTGGTCAGTCGGTAGTGCCAGGGGTGGTTGTCACAGTCTTCTGTGTACACAAAGTCTCTCTTCCCTGGGAGGGCAGCATGGAATGATGGTAAGTCAAAGGACCTCAATTCGAATTGCAGCTCAGCCCCTTGCAATCCACGTGACCTTAGACAAGTCACTCTACTCTGTGTCTTTATATTGTTTGACTAGCTATAAAATAAAGGGGTTGGATGAGATGATCCCCAAGGTCCCTTCCCTCTCCAGAGCCAAGACCGTGTAATTTCCCTTATGGGCATGAGAGATTTGTCCCATCTGGGTCCTCTGTAGATGAGGAAACTGAGGTCCCAGAGTTTTCAAGCAACTTAGCCAAAGTCACAAAGGTAAAAGATAACAGAGCCAGGGGTCCAGCCCAGGTCTTCTGGCTCCAGAGCTGGCATCCTTTTCACTGTGTCACCCTTGCTCCTCTAACAAGACTTTTCAGGACCGGGATTCCAGAGATTTTGACAAATTGGCCCTGAGACAGAGGCAGGGTCATCGTTATGGGCCGGGACCCTTTACCCTGTGGGATTCACTTCATTTTGTACTCACTGTGTGTCCAGCCCTATACCCTGTACAAGAGAGCTTCAGGGGATCCCTGGAGGAGTTCATGGTTCCAAAAAGGGGGAGGAGGAAAGGGCAAGGAGAAGATACTGGAAATAGCTGGGCGATAGAACCACCTCCCTTTAAAGTATAGCTGAGGGGGCAGCTAGGTGGTGCAGTGAATAGAGCCCCAGACCTGGAGTCAGGAGGACCTGGGTTCAAATCTGGCCTCATACACTTGACACTTACTAGCTGTGTGACCTTGGGCAAGTAACTTAACCCCAGTTGCCCTGCTTTCCCCCTCCAAAAAACACCAAAAAAAAAAAAACCAAATAAAGTATAGCTAAGATATTACTGCCTTCAAGAAGTCCTTCCTGATGTCTCTGTAATTGTTAATGCTTGCCCGCCCCCCGCCACCACCCCATGAATTACTCAGATGTGTGTATGCACATTTACACACATTCATTTATATATATATATACATATATATATATATATTATAAATTGTATACATTCATTTATTTATCTCTGTATATGCTGCTTTCCCCATCCCCCAGAAGAACATAAGCTCCTTGAGGGCAGGGATCTAGTCAGCTAGGTGGAGACAGGAAGATCTGTGTTCAAATCCTGCCTAAGGCCCTTACATAGCCACATGACCCTGGGAAACTCACTTGACCTCTCTCAGCCTTAGTTTCCTCATCCCTAAAATGGGACTAGTACGAGCACCTCCTCCACAGGGTTGCTGTGAGGAGCAAATGAGAGAACATTTGCAAACATTAATGTGCTATACAACTGGGAGGTGTTACTAACGTTCATTGTCTTGGTATCCCTAGTGCCTAGCATACAGTAGGTGTTTAATAAGTGTTTATTTGAAGTGCAATTATAAAATAGGAGAGCGTAGGAATAAGAGCTAAAATGGATGATTCTGATAGCAAATCCATAGATTTAAAGGTAGAAAGGACCTTAGGGGCCATTTAGTGCAGACCTCTCCTTTTACAAGTGAAGAAACTGAGGCTTAAACATGTTAAATACTTGGCCAAGGTCACGCAGGCATGGGCCAGAGAAGGCTTTGATCCCAGGTCTTCTGATTCCAAACACGGCTCTTTTCTGACTAGGCTAATCCTGCAAAGAGGGGAGAAAGCTCAGCGTGGGGGGCTTGGTCAGGACGTGGCCCTTGGGCTGGGCCCTGAAGACCTGAGAATGACTGGGTTAGGATAAAGTCAGAGATTCAGCTCTGGGAGGGACATTAAAGATCATCTAATTCAACTCTTTTATTTTACAGTTGGGAAAACTGAGGCTCAATGAGGCCAAAGTCACCAAGACAGCTAGGTGGCCCAGTGGAAGGAAGGCTGGACATGGAGCTAGAAAGACGAGTTCAAATTCAGTCTTAGACACATACTAGCTGTGTGACCTTGGGCAAGTCACTTGACCTATGTCTGCCTCAGTTTCCTTAACTGTAAAAGGATACAATACTAGCACCTACTTTCCACGGTTGTTGTGGGGATCGAATGAGATGCCTGGCACATAGTAGGTCCTATATAAATGCTAACTGTAATGGTGAGGATGACAAGGATATGGCGGAGCCAGGATATGAACCAAGGTTCTTTCTACTGCCCAATGCTGCTTCCCTTTCTTTCTTTGCATTTGCTACTTTTATAACCAAACGGGTGCGGTGGAAAGGGTTTTGCCTTCAGATTCAGAGACGCGTGGTTTCAACCCCAGCTCTGCCTGTGTGGTTTTAACAGATTACAAAACCTCTCTGGGCCTCACATTCCTCCACTGAACTCGGATCCTAGGATCCCCTGACCCTGCTCTCTGCACCTAAAACCAACCCCCCGATCAGGGGAGACAAACACCCAACCATGAGCCCCAGGAGCAGCCTCTGTTGCTACTGGCCCCCTCAGCCAGAAGACACCCTCCCTGGTACAGACTGAGCACATGGTGACCTTGGAATGGTCTTTGTCTGGATTGTTCGCTGAAAAGCTACTCCTTGGCAGCACCTACCCCAAGCCCCTACTCCAAAGAGCTCTTCCTATGAAGAGGAGACACGAGGGCATAGGATGTTTGAAGGCAGAATGTCAGAGCTGGGAGGGCCCTTAGGACACAGGATGTCAGAGCTGGGAGGGGCCTTAGAACACAGGATGTCAGAGCTGGGAGGGCCCTTAGGACACAGGATGTCAGAGCTGGGAGGGCCCTTAGAACACAGGATGTCAGAGCTGGGAGGGCCCTTAGAACAGAGAATGTCAGAGCTTAAGAGGGCTCTTAGAACACAGAATGTCAGAGCTGGGAGGGCCCTTGGGCATCATTTTGTCTGTCTGTTTGTTCTATAGTAGAAAGGCAAGTACTGTTTTTGTCTTTCTTTGTAACCCCAAGGTCTAGCACAGTGTCTTAGTAAATGCTTCTTGACTGACAACTCAGGGGAAATGTGTGTTTGAATCCTCCCTTGGTGCTAGGCATGTAATCACAGTCATGTCTTCTTACCTCCCTGAACTAAAGGGGGGGGGCAGGATAATACTACTATCTACCCCAAGAGGCCTCACAGGGTAGGACAGTGGTATCCAACCCAAACAGAAATGGAGGCTTATTGACTTAGAAAACCACAAATTAACATTATCTATATTGTGTTGTAGTTTTCCTTATTTTGTCAAACTTTTCCCAGAGACATTTTAATCTGATTCAGAACCCAATCTGGAGTTTTGCTAGTTGCCCAAGGCCCATATTCTGAGAGTCTGATGCCTCTAAATTGGTGCATAAAGAATCTGGTTGGAAAGAGCCAGGGTTCAAGTCCCACTTTTGCTACTTTCTCCCTCCATGATCCTATACAAGTCACTTAACCCCTCAATGTTCTAGGCAACTTTCCTGCACTCCCTGTTGCAGAAAGTTATTGATCAGCACCATTGGAGGGCGTTTCTGCACTGGGAGTTTCCCTATACCTTCGAAATCTTCATTCCAGGGTTGCTGTGAGAGTCAAATGAGAAAATGAATGTAAAACCCTTTGTAAACTCTGAGGTGCTCCCTGCAAATGCCAGCTATTATTATAGAGAAGACTGAGGCCCAGAAAAGGGAAGCGACTCATCCAAGGTCACACAGAAGATGATCAGTACAGCCAGCGCTCAAAGCAAGACATCTTGGCTCTGCCCCCAGCATTTTGTCGCAAATACCCACTGCCCCTCTTGCAATGGTTAACACAAGGGAAAGGCTGGCTGATGATATTGCTTCAGACATCGGAGACATTCAGGGGCCTGAGGAAGCTTCCCTGTAGTCTTCAAATCACACTAGCTGTCCCGTTCTTCCAGGCGCTCCAATGCAAGTCACTAGGACAAGATTCCACTCGTCTCTCATCATCTACCTGGCTGACAGAGAGGATCACTTCTGAGCATCAGTCAATCACCCAACAAGCATTTAGTCAGCTCCTACTGTATACCAGGCACTGAGAATACAAAGGCAAAAATGAATCATTTCTGTCTTCTAGGAATTTCCATTTTTTCAGGGGAGAGAGCATGAACATATGATCATAGACATACAAACATATATATATATACACACACAGTATATATAAAATCATATTTTTCCACGTCAATAAGCCTCCATTTCTTTTTGGGTTGGACACCACTGTCCTACCCTGTGATGCCTCTTAAGGTAGGTAGTATTGTAATCCGCCCCTCTTTAGTTCAGGGAGGTAAGATAACATGTCTGTGATTACGTGCCTGTGTGATTGATGTGTATACGTATATCAGTCTATAAATGTATCCTATGGAATCAAAGAGAAATTTGAAATATTCAAGAGGGAAGGCACTAGAATTATTTTTACAGATGAGGAAACTGAGTTTCAGAGAGATGGAGTCACTTGCCCAAGGTCACACAGAGAACGAGAATCAGAGACAGGATTGGAATCCAGATCTTCCAAACTCCAAGCCTGAAATTCTATCTCTGCCAGGGGTGGGGAACCCCTCTAGGTCCTCAAGTTTGGCCCTTTGACTCCAAACTTCACAGAACAAATCTGAGGACCTAGAGGGCTACGTGTGGCCTTGAGGCTGCAGGTCCCCCACCCCTGAGCCTGTACCAAGCAGACTCTGAAATCTTGCTTCTCAGGCTGTTGTGTGACTACGGGGAAATGACCTTTCTGAATCTCAATCATCTGTAGAATGCGCATAAGATACTCTGAAAGGTTGTTGTTAGGAGGAGAAAGTGAAATACTATTTATAAAGCACTTTGCAAACCTTAAAATGCAAAAGAATGCTAGCTGTTACTGTCGCTATGCACACACACACATTATGTAACTTATTGTAATTATCATTATTTGGAGACAAAGTTCCAGGCCTGGCACTCGCCAGTGACGGCTCACTAGCCCCTCTAAATCTAAAAGCCAGTCTCTGGCACTCCCCCAAAGGGCCGTTATGAAGAAGGCTCTCTACAAAGCACGATGCCCCACTGAGGTGTGAACTGACATTCTGTGATTTAGAGATGCTGGGGGAGGAGGCAGACCGAACTGGGAATGCTGGCCCCAAGATGTGTACCCATCACGGGGCAGAGCCTCCTCCCTTCCTTTTTGGGGATGAATGGATTGTGGTTTGCAGCTTTGCCCCAAATGACTCACCCCTCTCAACCTCTGCAGCCATGATTCACCAAGAAAGTGATAACAAGAACCCGGAATGCAATCTTTACCAGTTTCCATGGGCTCAGTCACAGGGTGTGTCCTAGGTGACCCTGGCTGCCGAGGAGGATGTCAGAATCCGTCACGGAACCCTGGGGCCTCTTTCCCGCCTCAGGCTCTGTTTTCCAGATGATGCAGACCCAGCCGGGAGAAGAGAAATGACTCTCCCAAGCCCATAAAGCCATGCAATGGACTTGAACCCAGGCCTCTGGACTCCCAGCCCAGCCCACTGTGCTGCGCTGGGGGGCCCAAATTCCACCGTGAAGCTTTGCCCGGATCATCCTCAGCCACAACCAACGGTCCTTGTTCCCTTTTCTCTCTAGGAACAACTGGCTGCCTCCTCCAAGAAGCCTTTCCTGATTGCTCTTATACCTACCTGGTTCTCTCTCCTTTGAACTCCTCCAGAGCCGAATACATTATCGAGAGAGAAGATAAGGGTCTGCCTTCCCATCCTTCACTGAACGTGTGCTTATTAGGCACCTATTATGGGCAAGGTACTCCACTAGGCATAGGGAGCCCAAAGATGACATGGCCAACACCAACACCACCAACCACCACCCGGTGTTTGCCAAGCTTACATCCTGTTAGGAGGGTACATCCGTGCAGATATAGAAGCAACAGACAACATGAGGAAGGAGAGAGCTCTCCTGCATCCGGGAGATCCAAGTTACCAGGAGGCCGAAGGGCCATCCTGGCTGACTTCCCACCCCGCCCCCAAGCCTCTCTCTCCTTAGTGTCCCTAATCCGTGGCCATTCAGTCTGCTTGGGCACTGCCAGATTCTGAGACTTTACTCCCCGGTAGAGAGAAAGTATTGCATCGGTAAAACTGCCTGGGTGTAAATTGTTACAGGATGACAGATTTCGAGCCGATAAGGGCTTGAAGATCGTGGGGTTCGACTCTCTCATTTTACCGAAAAGGAAACTGAAGCCCAGAGAGATTAGGTGACTGCCCCAGGGTCACACAGCTAAGTAGCGAATATCCTGTCTCTGTGACTATGTGACCTTAGGTCATTAGCCTCTCTTGGCCTCAGTTTCTTCATCTGTAAAATAGAGGCCTGCCGTTTACCATCCTCTCCCTGCTTGATGAGTGAGTATTGTTTTCCCCAAACTACTGCATTCTAATCATATTAGCTCAAATGTCTCCAGTGCACTAAGGTTTACAAAGCACTTCCCTGACAATCCCCTCCCCCACACCCAATGAGGAAAGAGAATGCAACTAGCAATGTCCCCATTTCACAGAGCATGAAACCGAGGCTCGGAGAAGGTTGTTCAATAGCTCTGTTCAGTGTGACATGCATTTATTAAGCGTCTGCTACACGTATGGTGGGCAGGTGACTCAGTGGATAGAGCGCTGAGCCCGGATTCAAGAAAACCCGAGTTCAAATCCGGCCTCAGACACTTACTAGCTGTGTGACCCTGGGCAAGTCACTTCACCCTGTCTGCCTCAGTTTTCTCATCTGTAAAATGAGCTGGAGAAGGAAATGGCAAACCGCTCCAGTGTCTCTGCCAAGAAAACCTCAAATGGGGTCATGAAGTGTCAGGACTGAAAATGACTGAACAACAAACTAGGTCCCAGAACAAAACAGTCTACGCTCAAGGAGCTTGCATTCTACTGGACCAGGGAAGCCTTCACAGAGGAGGTGCCACCTGACCTGAGCCTCAGAGGAGGGAGTGCATTCCAGGATTGAGCAGATACAGCACAGCAGGAGATAGAATGTTGAGTTCTGGAACCAATTAGTTGTACGTTTGGCTAAGACCCAGAACTCTAAGAGGAGGCATGAGAAGTAAGGCTGGACAGGTCAGAGAGAGCAGAATGGTGGCTGGCACTCCACACCAGGCTGAGAAGTCTATATTTCATACCAGAAGCCATAGGGAACCATAGAAGACTTTTGAGCAGGGGAGTGAACCGATCCGGTCTGAGATTTAGGAAGATTATTTTGGAAGCTGTGTGAAGGATGGACTGGAGAGGGTCATTTAGGAAATTATTTCAATGGTGCGGGCTTGTGGTGGTCAGGGCCTGAAGTAGGGTGGTGACTGTGAGTTTGTGATAGGGGATAGATGGGAGATATGTAAAGGCAGAATTGGGCTGGCATTCTAATTCTATTTTCTTCTTTTTAGAGCCCTTCCCCCCTTACCCTTAAGTCTCAAGTGTTCTGTCATCCTCATTCACAAGGAATACAGAAAGGGTACTACTTGACTCAAAGAAATGACTCTCTAACAGTAGAAATTCAGGCACCAATGGGGAAGAAATTTGTAATGGTGGGGTGAATTCTAATACCCCTCAGATACTACTACCATGTGGCTGCTTCTCTGCTCTGTTGGAGGAAGGCAAGGCTGGGGTCCCAGCTATGTGTGGCTTGTTAGGAAAACTGAGAATCTAGAGGCATTGTCAGTCAGTAAAGTACACTGCCCCAAGGCAATGCCCTAGGCAGAAGGCCTAGGTGCCATTCTAAGCCCTGACCCAAACTTAATGCTTGCTCTTGGTCAAGAAAAGGAGGCTGGACATGGGGCCAAAGGGATTGGGTTCAATTCCCAGGTCTTACGGTATGAGCTGTGTGACCTTGGGTGAGTCACTCAACAAAAACATCACCCGAGCCTTGGTTTCTTCATCTGTAGCATGTGGTGTCCAGATTCTATTAGGTCCGAGGTTTCCTCCAGCCCTACGTCCTCTGATGCTTTGAATGAAAGAAGTCAATTCATCTTCTGGGCTTCACTTGCTTCACCTACAAAATGAAGACAATAACCCCGGGCCGGCCCAAGGGGAAGGGCCTGAGACAACTATGTCATCATCTTCTCTCAAGGCTAGGGCTAGGGCAGGGGGCGGGGATCCCATGTCGACATACTTGACAATGACCTGGCAGGATCATAATATGTTCAAGGGGGAAGGGACCTTAGAAATCATCAATTCCAACATCTTTGTTTTACAAAGAAGGAAAATGAAGCCCAGAGAAGGGACGGAAAGGAAAGAGGCTTACCTACCATGAGAGAATCAGGTCTCCTATTTCTAAATCCAGTGATTTTTCCAATGTGACCTTAGGCTGCTGGGCCATGGCGAAGAAGGAGATGGCAGCGGGAGTAGGGAGGGGGTAGATGCATCACAGAGTCCAGGTAAAGGTGTGTGGGATGAGCTAGCTTCCCTTCCTCAAAGCCACATGCTCCCATGACCCACTGGGAAACTGCCCCATAGCTCCATGGAGAGTTGGTGGGCTATTGAGCAAGATCAGGAACCAAGTCCTTGATCTGCCCCTAACTCACTATGGGACTTTAGGCAAGACTCCCATTGAGGCTTCATTTCCTTTCTCTGTAAAATGGAGGGTCAGAGGCTAACTTTAAGGTTCCATTTATCTTTTCTAAGACCCTTCCTAGTTCTGATACTCTGTGTTCTAGGTTTCCTCCCAGGTCTGACATTCTAGGTTCTAAATGCTAGGTTCTAAGGCCCCTCCCAATTCTGCATACTAAGGGCCCTCTCAGCTCTGATATCCTGTGTTCTAAGGCCCTCCCAGCTCTGACATCCTGTGTTCTAAGGGCCTTCCCACCTCTGACATCCTGTGTTCTAAGGGCTCTCCCAGCTCTGACATCCTGTGTTCTAAGGCCCCTCCCAGCTCTGACATCCTGTGTTCTAAGGCCCTCCTAGCTCTGACATCCTATGTTCTAAAGGCTTTCCCAGCTCTGACATCCTGCGTTCTAAGGGCCCTCCCAGTTCTGACATTCTGTGTTCTAAGGGCCCTCCCAGTTCTGACATTCTGTATTCTAAGGGCCCTTCCCAGCTCTGACATCCTGCGTTCTAAGGGCCTCCCAGCTCTGACATCCTGCATTCTAAGGGCCTTCCCAGCTCTGACATCCTGTGTTCTAAGGGCCTTCCCACCTCTGACATCCTGTGTTCTAAGGGCTCTCCCAGCTCTGACATCCTGTGTTCTAAGGCCCCTCCCAGTTCTGACATCCTGTGTTCTAAGGCCCTCCTAGCTCTGACATCCTATGTTCTAAAGGCTTTCCCAGCTCTGACATCCTGCGTTCTAAGGGCCCTCCCAGTTCTGACATTCTGTGTTCTAAGGGCCCTCCCAGCTCTGACATTCTGTATTCTAAGGGCCTTTCCAGCTCTGACATCCTGTGTTCTAAGGGCCCTCCCAGTTCTGACATTCTGTATTCTAAGGGCCTTCCCAGCTCTGACATCCTGTGTTCTAAGGGCCCTCCCAGCTCTGACATTCTGTATTCTAAGGGTCTTCCCAGCTCTGACATCCTGCATTCTAAGGGCCCTCCCAGTTCTGACATTCTGTATTCTAAGGGCCCTCCCAGTTCTGACATCCTGCATTCTAAGGGCCTCCCAGCTCTGACATCCTGTATTCTAAGGGCCTTCCCAGCTCTGACATCCTGTATTCTAAGGGCCTTCCCAGCTCTGACATCCTGCGTTCTAAGGGCCCTCCCAGTTCTGACATTCTGTGTTCTAAGGGCCCTCCCAGCTCTGACATTCTGTATTCTAAGGGCCTTCCCAGCTCTGACATCCTGCGTTCTAAGGGCCCTCCCAGTTCTGACATTCTGTATTCTAAGGGCCCTCCCAGTTCTGACATTCTGTGTTCTAAGGGCCCTCCCAGCTCTGACATTCTGTATTCTAAGGGCCTTCCCAGCTCTGACATCCTGCGTTCTAAGGGCCCTCCCAGTTCTGACATTCTGTATTCTAAGGGCCCTCCCAGCTCTGACATTCTGTATTCTAAGGGCCTTCCCAGCTCTGACATTCTGTGTTCTAAGGGCCCTCCCAGCTCTGACATTCTGTATTCTAAGGGCCCTTCCCAGCTCTGACATCCTGTGTTCTAAGGGCCCTCCCAGATGTGATGTGCCATTTTCTAATGTTCCTTGCATCTCTGACATTCTCTGAGTCCTAACTTTACCATCTAGAATATAAGCCCCCAGGGAGCCCTTCACTCATACTTAAGCCCAATCCATCACTAATTCAACAGACAATTATTGAGGCCTACTCTATGAGAGGAGAATATAGAAACAAATGAGAATTGTTTCCTCCTGTTCTTTAAGGATATAAGCTATGACATGCTCCCTGAACCACCTTGCATACAACACCAGAGGTGGGACCCTGTCTCCCTCTGAGCCTCTTCCACCTTCCCCAGATGAGATCCCACCAGGACACTCAATAGCCCAGGCTAGACGCAGGAAATCAAAATGACAGCCGGATCTGTTTAAAACCGCCAACAAAATCCTTGGTCTTGTCAGGAAAACTAGACGGGGCTAGGGCCAGGGTCTTACGCAAAGGGCCCTGGGGGATTTTGATTCCTGCCTTAGTCTGGTCTTTGGTTTTACATCTGCTCCTGGGACTGGGCTTCCCCTTCTAAACTGCTGGGGGCTGGGTTGGGAGGGAAGGTTAGGCAGACTATCTGAAGACCAAACCTCCAAGCAGGAGCCTGAAGGTGACTATATTCCATTCAAGAAGCATTTCTCAGGCTCAGATTCAATCCGCTTCAGCTCAGATTGATCTGGCCCGCTGGGATTAGTGTCACAAATGCTCAGGCTCCTTAAGAGTTTACCCAATATGGTGAGTTTTTAATAAACTTTGTTTTTCCTTGGCAAAAAAAGAAGCATTTCTCAAACACTGCTCTGTGACAGGCACCGTGCTGGGTACTAGGCCCTGACCTCAAGGAGCTTGTATTCTATTACCACCAAATGACCCTGGGGTCCTAGGCAAACCAGACCCTTGACTTCCCAGAGGTTGAAAGGGCCTAGCAGTGAGGGAATGCCTGGGACATTGTGCAGAGGTGACCTTTTCAAAATTCAGACCCAAGCCACAGCCTAGGAGTTGAGAGCACTGGAATCTGGGACTCAGTTTCTACACTGGAGAGGGTAAACTAGATGATTGTAAAGATTTTTTTAGCTCTGACTCTCCATTTTAAGGTCTCTTCCAGCTCTAAGTCAGTCAACAAGCATTTATTATTAAGCACCTACTATGTGCCAGGCACCATGCTAAGACATGGGGATACAAACAGAGGCAAAAACAGTCCATGCCCTCATAGGCGTCACAGTCTAATGGGGGAGACACATGCAAACAAGTATGTACAAACAATACAGACACTGGGTGATGGGAGGTAATCTCAGGGGGGAGGCACTAGAATTAAGGGGAACAGAGAAAGGCTTCTTGCGGAAGGTCAGATATTGGCCAAGACTTAAAGAAAACCAGGGAAGCCAGGAGGCCAATGAAAACCAATTAATCAATCGACCAATAAACATTCATTAAGTGCCTACTATGTGCTAGGCACTAAAATGTTAAAAACACTTAGGGATAGAAAAAGAGGCAAAAACAGTCCCTGCCCTCAAGGAGCTTACAGTCTAACTTTAGATTTATAATCTAAAATGCACAGAGTTGGGAGCAAGAGGGTCTTAGACAAGGAATAACACCTGGGCCAGGCTCACTGGATCTTGGAGTAAGTCAAGGCAAGGCGACAGGCATCTAGTAAGCAACTACTCTATGCCAGGCACGCAACAAAGAATTGAACCAATGACAACGGCATCCTAAGATATGATATTCTATGACTAAGATCTCTTCTTATTAAAGAAAAAACCCGACAAAATGCATTTTCTCCCTCTTGATGAGTCATCTAGGTTATAGACGACATGCTTGTAGAATTTCCAGATGACACAGAACAGGAGGGATTGCAGAGTTGGGATCCAAATCCATCCCTCCATGGTCAGGAAGATGGGCCACCTCTAATCAGATAAAATGTAATTAACAGGCATAAAATGTAGAGTCTGCCACTTACTTCTAAATAATCAACTTTACAAGCACAAGATGGAGGAGATGTGGC
Source organism: Trichosurus vulpecula (assembly GCF_011100635.1). Lineage (NCBI taxonomy): Eukaryota > Metazoa > Chordata > Mammalia > Diprotodontia > Phalangeridae > Trichosurus > Trichosurus vulpecula. The sequence goes on along the minus strand of NC_050574.1, from coordinate 59,210,937 downwards.
TGGGCAGCAGCTTATCTGGAAAAATACCTGGGGATTTCAGTGGACGGTAAGTCCAACATGAGTCAATAGTATAATATGGCGACCTGGTGAGCCAATGTGATCTTAGACAGCACCAATAGGGTCACAGTGTACGAGACTAGAGAGGTTACAGTCCCCACTGTCTTCTGCTCTGGTTAGGTCACACTGGAGCATCGCATTCAATGCTGGACACCCCATTTTAGGAAGAAAATTAATCAGATGGAGAGTATGTCTTGAAAATGTCAGTCAGGATAGTGGAGAGGTTGGAACCACACCACCCAATGATCCCGAGTTCATAGTTCTAGATCTGGAAGGGGCCTCAGAGGCCATCTAGTCTAACCTCTTCTTTAATAGGACACGGAGGCCCAGAGAAAAGGGACTTGCCCAGGGTCACATAGGTGGTAAGTGCTAGACTTGGGATTTGAACCTCTGGACTACAGAGGCAGGGCTCTTACCTCTGGATGACCCTGCTTCCCTAGCCAAAGGAGGTAGGATGCTTGACCTGTAAAAGAAAATACTTAAGGGAGGGCAGAACCAGGAGCAGAGAGGCAGATGTCAGACAGACTGACTTGCTAACAATGAGCACTATCCCAATGTTGAACTGATGGCTTTGGGTTCTTCCTGCTCAGAGATCTTCAGAGGATCCTAGATCTTGGGCTTGAAGGGCCCTTAGAAGCCATTTACTTGAACCTTCTCACTTTACCCATTAGGAACTAAGATTCAGAGATGTTAAATGACTTTGCTCATGGTCACACTGTGGTTAAGCAGCAAATCCAAGATTTGAACACAGATCCTCTATCTTTAGGTCCAGAGCTTGTTCCACTGGACTACTTCAATTGTAGGCTGGTTGATCGCTGTCAGGGATGGATTTGAGGACCTTTTGGGTCCCTTATAGCTTTGATATTCTGTGTTCTAAGGACCCTCCCAGCTCTGACATCCTGTGTTCTAAGGGCCCTCCCAGCTCTGACATTCTCTGTTCTAAGGCTTCCCCCAACTCTGACATCCTGTGTTCTAAGGCCCCTCCCAGATCTGACATCCTGTGTTCTAAGGGCCCTCCCAGCTCTGACATCCTGTGTTCTAAGGACCCTCCCAGCTCTGACATCCTGTGTTCTAAGGGCCCTCCCAGCTCTGACATCCTGTGTTCTAAGGACCCTCCCAGCTCTGACATCCTGTGTTCTAAGGCCCCTCCCAGATCTGACATCCTGTGTTCTAAGGACCCTCCCAGCTCTGACATCCTGTGTTCTAAGGGCCCTCCCAGCTCTGACATCCTGTGTTCTAAGGGCCCTCCCAGCTCTGACATTCTCTGTTCTAAGGCTTCCCCCAACTCTGACATCCTGTGTCTAAGGCCCCTCCAAGCTCTGACATTCTGTTCTAAGTCTCCTCTCAGTTCTGACATTCTACGTTCTGAAGTCCCTTGTGTGCTCTAACTTCTTTGTTCTAAAGTCCATGGCAGTCTGGAATTGTCCAATTCAGTGTGACTTTTCTTCGCTTACTTTGTCTCCCATTCCCTATGTCTCCTCTGTTCAGGACATAGCTACAACCCCAAGGGCCCCGCCAAGGTCATCTAGCCCCATCTCTGGCTTTCGGGCTTTTAGATTTTAGAGAGCGAAAGGAGAAAAGAGGAGGGGCACACTAAAAATAGTTTGGATTCTTATTGGTTTTTTGTTTGCTATTACTGTGCCTTAGTGACAAATTTCTTGCATACTTGGAGGTCTACAAGAGGGTCTCTAGAAGTCATCTGGTCCATCCCCCTGCCTCTGGATGGCAGGGGCGGAGATGGAGGCGGGGGAGGGAGGAAAGTGCTTCTTGGTCCCTACCTTTGTTTTTAAACACTAGACGGAGATTATGACACCTTGCTTACTCAGGCCCGGAGGGCAGCAAGGTTGTAGCTCGGGAAAGGTGAGGAGAGGCTGGGAATCCCCTTTACCTCCTGGATCAATGATCAAATTCTCTGGCTTTCAAAGCCCTTCAGGGCCCTTTCACCTATTCTGTCTTCTTTGCAGAAGTTCTCGGATCCAGTGACATGGACCTACCTGCTATTCTCCTCCCGAGATACTCCGACCCTTAATTCCAAGCATTTCCCCCGGTCTCTCCCCCTCCTCCCTCATCACCACCTCCTTCCTTCCCTGGCCCCTCGTGAAAGTCCTGCCTTCTGCAAAGAAGCCTTTCCCAGTCCGCCACTAATCTGAATGCCTTCCCTCGGAGACCCGCTCCAATTTATCCTGTCAATCATTCGTTTGGACATAGTTATTGGAGTGCTGTCTACCTTCCCCCCCCCCCCCCAATCAGAATGTGAACTCTGAGATCAGATACTTTTTGTGGCTTTTCTTTGTATTCCTTAAGAGGGATTAACATAGTACCTGGCACATAGTAGGCCCTTAATAAATGTTAAGTTTATATACTCATTATGTATTAGATTAAGTTTATTAAGTTAACTGACTGAACATAAGGGGAAAACTTCCTAACAATTTGAACTTTTAAAAAATGAAGTGGGCTGCCTCGGGATACAGTGGGACAGACATCATCAAGCAGTGAGTGGATGGATGACCACTTTTCAGGGATTTTGCCAAGAAGATCTCTGGTCTAGCATGGAACGGCCTGACCTCTTTGGTTCCTCCCAGCTCTGACCTTCTATGATTCTATTTTATGTAGGCACAGGTTTGACTTGGCCTCCACCCATGAATGAGCTGCACTGTCTTGAACTGGAAGGGGACTTAGAATATAAAATGTTCTATCTAGGAGGGACCGTAGGGCTTTACAATAGAGGACCTTAGAACACAGAATGCCAGAGTCAAGAGGAACCTTAGAACGCAGAATGTCAGAGCTGGAAGAGAACTTAGAACTTAGATTGTTAGAGCTGGAAGGGGTCTTAGAACACAGAAGGTCAGTACCTTAGAACATAGAATGTAGAGCTTGGAGGGGCCTTAGAACATATAATACCAAAGCTGGAAAAGAATCTTTTTAGTCCAATCCTGCATTTTACAAGGGAGGAAACTGAGACCCAGACAGAGGAAGTGGCACACTTAAAGTCACACAAGTGAGTGGGTCACAAAGGTGGTACTAGACCCCGCTTTCTCATTCAGGATCTCTCCAAGATGCCAGGCTCCATCACTCCTGAGGCGAGCTGAAGGACTGGATGGCCTCCTGGAGTCCTGGTTCTCAGCCCAGGGGGGCCTTGGGTGTCAAGAAGAAAAAAAAAAGAAGAAAAAAAAGATGCATTTTCTCACTCTCGATGAGTCACCAGACAGGGGAGGGAGCAGACACCCGGCTCCCTCCACTGAAGAAGAAACCACACATCTGATGAAGTTTCCCACGACCATGGGCTTTAAATAGATTCAGAAAGAAGGGGGGGATGAGCTTTGCCCAGGGCTTGGTCACACTTCCACACCCTGTCTCCCCTCCTCCTTCTCACTGCCCCCTCCTCAAACCTCATTTGCCTCCTGCCCTCTTCGTTTCTGCTAGCATGAGGACGAAGTCACAGGACCATAGGATTTAGAGTCAGCAGGGAGCTTAGAGGAGATCTGATCCAGGGCGCTACATCTTACAGATGAGGACACTGAGAGCTAGAGAGAAAGCGGAAGTAGCTTATCCTGGTTACGCAGGTAGTGAGTGGTACACCCAGAATGGGAACCCTCTTTCCTGATCTCTTCTCCTTCCCCTGCATCCTACCAGCCAGGCATCAGGGGCTCTTTTCAGAGGGATGGGGGAGCGTGCTGCCTGGTGACGGGCACTCTTCGGGTCAGCCAGGTGCATGCAGGCCAGCCCTGCTGCTGCTACTGACTTCCTGGCCAGCCTGGAGGGGCCAGATAAGGGGCGGGGGGAGAGGGGGAGGAGGGAGGAGGGGGAAGTTGGAAGCTCTCTGCACCTCCGTCTGTCTCAGCTTCCCTGCAAGTCACCTGATTCTTTCTCTGCTCTCTGGGGTTCGTGACTGATCGCTGGGGTGGTGTTTCCGGAGCGAGGGAGCCCGGCTGCGCTGCTGACGCACTTGTCTGCTACCAGGCCTGGTTGGGCCCTGGTGAGAAAGAGAGGGCCCCCCCTCCACCCTCTGACAGAGGGGCCACTTCTAGTAAATGAACTCATCCACCCTGCAGCCCCTGGGGTGAGGGTGTCAGGCAAGGGGGTTCTGAGAAGGGCTCGGGAGAGCACCTCCCTCCTTCCTTTTGTCCTGGGAGTTCCACTGGGCCCCCCCCCCATCCCTCTGCTTCAGACTGCAGAGCCCAAGCTTGGGGGTTCTAGTGGGAGAAACTGTCCAGCTCAGACCAGAGCTTCTTCCCCTTGTCATTTCTCCAGCACATTAGAGGTTCACGCAATGATTTCAATACAACAGCCCTGTACAGGACACGGTGCAAATTGGAGTATTCCCGTTTTACAGATGAGCAAACAGAATTTCAAAGAGATTAAGGAGCTATGTAGTGAGTACGTGTCCTCACCAGCAGTGAGATCTAGGTTTCTTGCATTCAAATCCAGGGTTACTTCTACTATGACATGGGATCTTGGGTTCAATTTCCTGAAGGGAGAACTGAGGATGGGTCAGAAAGCAAAAACCACTTAGGTCTGACGCCACTCCTGTCCCCTAATTTGGCAGAAGCAGGTGAAAACCGTGGGAGTACTTACTGCAAGCCTCTTAATACCAGTTAATCCATCCATAAGACTTTACTGAGTAGCAATGACATTCATTCCTGAATTAGTAGTTTTGGTTTTGTCCTTTGGAGAAACAGGAGGCTGGGATCTAGACCAACTGTGTTGGGAACTCCCAAGTGTGGAAACTCTCTCCAATAACATAGATCAGCAACTCAGCTCTAATATCTGGTCTTGTATTGGAGGCAAGGAAGGAATAAGTGACTTGCCAGTGGTCACACAGTCAGAATGTGTCAGAGGCGGGATTCAAACCCAACTCTTCCTACCCTGAAGTTGGCCCTTGGTCACTATGACACCTCCATCAATTTCTTCCCAACAGCCCCATGAGGGAGGCAGTCAAAGTTGTCATTATTCTCCATTATGTGCTGGAGGTAGAGGAACCAGCACCATATATTGGGAAGCATTCTTGAATTAAGGTCAGAAGACATGGAATGTGGGTTCAAATCCTACTGTTTACAGCATGTGTGATTGCAGGCAAACATCTCCTCTCTTTGGCTTTCTCTGTTTCTAGATCTAGAAAATTAACATCCCTCAGGGACTCTTAACCTGAAGTCTATGAATTATTTTTTTTAACGTGTTGATGACTATATTTCAACATAATTGGTTTCCTTTGTAATCCTGTGCGTTTATTACATGCATTTAAAGCCATGATTCGGAGAAAAGGATTATAGTCAGCTCAAGGGGCCTATGATACAAAAAAGGTTAAGAACTCCAAGACTAGATGATATCTAAGGACCCTTCTTTGTAGGTGGGGCTCAAACCCAAGCACACAGTTGGACAGTAGTCTGATGCTCATTGAACCATGAGGCCACAACCTCTCTCTCACCAAAGTCTTATTAGCCACATTTTTCAATGTGAGGAAACTGAGGCTGACGGGGAAGCGATGTGCCCAAGGCCACAAGACTTGGCTGTGCATCAGAGGGGCAGGGCCAGAGAAGAGGAAATGTCTGGGGCAACATTCAAGATCATCCCTCAAAAGCATATTGGGCCTCATAAAGGGCAATCGGGCTGAAGGAGGGTGAAAGAGGTTTCTGGGAGGGGAGAACTGGGAGCAAGAACATGGCAGGGAGGGGTTAGGGCTCCCATTCACAGCCCCCCCCCATTTTTTAACTAGATTGGTCTCACTGTACCTGACTTTTTTCCTCCAGAAAAGCTTCTGAGTTTTTCCTCCTATTTCTTACACTGGAAGGTCTTGTCAGCCTTCTCTTCCTTGCCTCTCTTCCTGGATGATTCTTCCCCAACCTCCAAGGCACAGCTCAAGGCCCGACCTCTTCTAGGAAGTCACAAAACGTTTCAGAGCCACGATTTCCTCATTTATAAAACGGGAATTATGATAACAATTCAAATGCCTAACTCACAGAACTGTTGTGAGAAAAGCTCTTGGCAACCCTCAAAGCACCATAAAAATGTGAGTTATCGTTGTGACTTGTAATTTAAAGTTTTAGAAGTGTGAAGCGAATCCTTGTACTTCCAAAGGGAAAGATGATTGGCACAGCAGGGAGCCCTGGGTACAGGGGAGCGTCCCGGTTCTATCCTCTCCTTCCCTGTGACTCACGCAGACTGAAAAAGTCCAGAAGGAAGGTGGAACCAGCTCAAATGGGAATTGTCTGATGCCTTCCCAAAGGGGAGCTCAGGGTGTGTTGTCCTCATTGTCAACAGACTTGGGTGTGTACAAGCCTGTTCTTTGGGGGGGGGGCGGGGCTAGATAAAGCCTATACAATATAGAAGAAGGAGGGAGAAAGTGAGAGAGGTAGGGAGGGAGGGAGGGAGGAGATAGAGAGAGAAAGAGACAGATAGACAGACAGACAGAGATGGAGAGGAAGGGAGAGGAGGAAGACAGAGACAGAACCAGAGAGAGAGAAAGAGACAAAAGGAGAGACAGACAGATAGAGACAGAGAGGAAGGGAGAGAGGGGAGACAGAGAGAGACAGAGCCAGAAAGAGAGTGAGAGAGTAGGAGGGAGGCAGACAGAGAATAAAAAGGAAGAAGGGAAAGGAAAGGAAAGCAGGAATGGGAAGGGAAGACAGAAGGGAGGTGGGGTCAGTGTAGATGACCTGATATTCTCATCCCAGCTTCTTACTAACTGTGACAGGAGGAAGTCACTCAGTTTTCTGGGCCTCACTTTTCTCATCTCTAAAATGAGGAAGTTGGACTAGAAGATACGTAAGGTCCCTCTGGCCCTAAGCCCTCTGATATTCCAAAATAACCCACAGAAGACCCAATGTGTATAGCACTTCACACATCACACACATGTGGGCGTCTCTCTCCATTCCCCCATGAACTTCCTCCAACCTCTCCTCCCAGGCAGGGAAGGATCCACCTGGGCAGAGAGTCTGTACAAAGAAACTGGGTGAGGGGAAGCCCTGAGAATGAGAGATGGAGAGACAGAGACAGAGAGGAAAGGAGAGGGGGAGGGAGAGAGAGAGACAGAGATACAGAAACAGAAGAGAGAGAGAGAGAGAGAGAGAGAGAGAGAGAGAGAGAGAGAGAGAGAGAGAAACAGAGACAAAGACAGAGACAGAGATAGAGAGGAAAGGAGAGAGGGGGGAGAGATAGAAAGAAAGACAGAGAGAGACAGAAACAGAGACAGACAGAGAGACAGAGAGGAAAGGAGAGGGGGGAAGAGAGAGAGAGATACAGAAACAGAGAGACAGAGATAGACAAAGAGACAGAGAAGAAAGGAGAGACAGAGAGAGAAGAGAGAAACAGAGAGAAGAGAGACAGAGAGAGAGAAGAGAGAGACATGGAGAGAGAAACAGAAAGAGAGAGAGAGACAGAGAGAAGAGAAGAGAGACATGGAGAGAGAGACAGAGAGACAGAGAAGAAACAGAGAGAAGGGAGAGACAGAGAGAGACAGAGAGAGCTCGAAGGGACTGTGAGGTGCTGAGAGAGTTGCCTTTTCCAGCCCCTCACCCCTGCCCACATCCCCCACCAATCATCTGCCTGCCTCCCCACAAGCCATGGAAGGACCTCCCATACACCTGGCACTAAAAGGGCTCCCTAGCTCCCTTGTTCCCCAGATTCTCTCTCCCCGATCCCCCCCCCCCCCCCACCACTTCACTTCCTGCCTGCTCTCGTTTTTCTCTCCTCAGTGATTGCCAAAAGACCATAGGATCACAGACCTGGAACTGGAAGGGACGAGTCTCACCTCCTTCCCTCCCCCTAATTTTACAAAGGAAGAAACCGAAGCCCAGAGAAAGGAAGTGACTTGCCCAAGGTCACACAGCTTTTAAGCAGCAGAACTGGAAGCTCAGCTCCAGTGCTTAGACTCCAAATCCATCATTCTTTCTCCTGCCCTCAGGCCGCCTCTCTCTCCACCAGCCTGGCCTCTCCCCTGCTCTTTCCCTCCCTTCCAGACTTTCTTTTTTAAGTGAGGACAAGGCCTGGACTTCCAATTTCATTAGCACAGGGAGATCCCAGCTCCTGGGGCAGCTCGGCACCTTCAATGAGATCCGCAGTCCTAAGTCCTGCCTAAATCATGAGAATTTGCTCAGGGCCACACCCCCATTATGGGTCTGAGGCCAGACTGGGACCCTGGTCTTCCTGGCTCCAGAGCTGGCTCTCTATCTACCCCCAAGCTACCTCTGGTTTCTTAAGTAGCTGCTGAAAGTTCTCTCTTCCTCACAGACGTCAGTAAGGATGACTGTTCACACTTCTGCGGGGCATCAGAGTATGCCAAGAGTCTTTCTGCAATTGAAACGTAAATCCAGGGGCAGCTTAGCGTAAAGGAAAGAGCCCCGGATCTGGGATCCAAGGACCTGGCTCTTCCCTTCCTAGTTCTGTAACCTCAGAGAAGTCCCTTCCTCTCTCTGGGAGTCAGTTACCTCATCTGTAAAATGAGGTTGTTGGTCTAGAAGTTCTGGATGGGCTCTACCAAGAGCCAATGTTGTGCCTATTTGCATGGCATTAGGGCTAAGGGAATAGCACGGGATATACAAAGCCTAGGAAATACAACACAACACATCACATCACATAACACAATACATATCATATCATATATTGTATCATATTAACACACATAATATAAACACTTATAAAGATATACAATATAATATAAACAAATATATTAACATATAATATAAATGTGTATAACATAATATAAACATGTATAATATACTGTAATATAAACACACATAATACAATGTAATATAACATACAACAAAGGTGTTCTTTGAGGTCTGCACTAGGGAGAGGAGGTGGTATTTGAGTTGGACTTTTGGTAGAAATTCGAAATAGGGAAGGCAGGCAGGACATCCCAAGCCGAGGAACCGGAGGGAGTCCCAGAAAGAAGTGACTCGGCATGTGGGAAGAATCTCCAGGATCCCTTTAGAGGTAGAGGGGCCACAGAGGCCAGCCAGTCAGAGCCATAGATTTGGAAGGGACCTCACAGACCATGTAACCCAAGCCTTCGGTTTTTGGATGAAGGAACAACATCAGAGAAGGGAAACAACGTGGCCAAGGTCACACAGCGTCTAAGTGGGCTAGCCAGGACCTGACTGAGCCTTGTTCGCTTCCCCGTCCTACGTGCCTGGGAGGCAGAGTCCTGTTCCAGGGGGCTCATGACGGAGCCCTGCCCAGGCCAGCACCGAGCTGATGGGGGAGTGATGGGGGGCCATCTTCTCTTCCTTGCGCTGCAGGGCTGGGATGCCCATTGGCCCACGGGGGATGGAAGGAGAAAGGGTACTTCTGCCAAGTGCAGGCCTCACGGGATAGTCCTTGGCTCTGCACTCAAACCCCTGTTTGGAAAATCTAGATGTCTCGGGCCGGCCCAAGCTCCACTGAGGCCCCATAGCCAGGGTTTCCTGGTGGTCCTCCCAGCAATAGAGTCCCGGGCTTCGTCTCCCATGAGTTTCCCTATTGTGTGCCCAGAACACGCTCCTGTTTAGGGAGGGCGACATGTGGCTTTGATTTAAACTTCACCCTGGAAAAACAATGGTTTGGATTAAGGGAAGAAATATTTGGTGAAACATCGTGAAAAGGGGGTGGGGGCAAAGAAGAGGAAAGAGCCATTTTATAAAAAACACCGGAACTTCAAACCCAGATTTTTTTTCTCTCCTCTCCCACTTTTTATTGATAAATTTTGTTTCAACACATCATACAAAAGCCCAACATGCTCCCAGCTGAGTTCCCAGAGAAATATAATCCCTGAAAACAACTAAATAAAACAGAATAAAGGAACGATTGCCCCTGATGAACCATATGGTCTTCCACTTAAAAAGCTCAAAGTGATCTTAGGGGCCATCTAGCCCAACCTTCTTGTTTTACATGAAGGGAAACTGAGGCCCATAGAGGTGGCCTGAGGTGACACATTTAAGTGGCACAGACAGAATTCAAACCCAGGATCTCAGACTTCAATTCCAACTCTCTTTCCAGTGCTGGGGGGTGGGGGGAGGTGACTAAGAGCTCTGGCAGTAACTTGCTGTGTGGCTTTGGGTAGGTTACTGTACTCCTCTGAGTTCTAATTTTCTTCACCTCTAAAATAGGAACCTAGGAACAAAGATAGAGTTGGGAAAAGGGCCTTAGAGATTAATGACCAGCATAGAGGTCAGGATGGAGAACACAAAAAGCAATCCTCTTGTTTTACGGGGAAGAGATCAAAGCCCAGACTTACTCTAGCTCGCAGTGGAAGTGGGTGAGTCAGAATTCAAATTCAGGTCTGACATCCTTTGGTTTTCTAAGATCTCCAAATTCAGATTATTTAGCCTGGGGAAGAGAAGACTGAGGGGAACCCAATAGCGGTCCTCAAATAAGAGGGGTGGGGGTTATCCACCCTCACCTCCCTTGAATACAGGACCTGAAACCATGGGAAGGTGGATGGAGGTCCATCTCCATCACATCCCAGCTTTGGGGATGCACAGGTCAAGGGCGAAAGAAGGATACATCTGGCATCAGAGAACCTGGGTTCAAATCTCAGCTCTGACATTTCTGGCCTGAGCCTTTCAGTCCCTCATCTGTAACATGAAGGGATTGGAATAGATGACCTATGACTCTAGGGTCCCCTCCAGCCTAGCCCTGTATATTGATGATGCTCTGATCACACAGGTGACGCCTCTGATCTTTTCTCTGACTGCCTTGAGCTTAGAGCAGTGGGGATGTATGCACTGAGCCATTTGTAATCTTTCATTCCTTCCTCCACACGACCCACAACATATTTTTTGGAGACTGTTGGCAGAGCTGGGGGTCAGTCTATGATCAGAGCTGGGAGTCGGTCTATGACAGCAGCTAATCCAATGCAATCCAACAAATGTTTTATTAGGTGCCTATTATGTGTCAGTCACTGTTCAAGGCCTTGGTGACACTGGGCAAAAATGAAACTGTCCCTGGTATCAAGGAGTTTACATTCTTCTGGCGGAAACAACGCATATGCAGATATGAACATACAAAAATAGCACCACCTCCCCTCGAAAAATTAAAGTAACAGAATAATTTCAGTTGGGGTTGGGAGTGGAGGGGATAGTCACCATCTGGGCAAAGCAGAAAAGGTCTCAAAGCTAAGCCACAAGGGGAGCCAGGGGTTCCAAGAGGCACAGTTGAGGAGGGAGGGCATCCAAGGCATGGGTGACAGTCTGGTCAAAGGAGTGGAGGTGGGAAACAGTAAGTAGGGTAGTTTGGCTGTATGAAATGTAGCAATATCAAATATCTCTGGAAAGATAGATTTGAACCAGATATAAAGAGCTCTAAACACCAAACACAAGAGTTCATATTAAGTGCAATAAGCATTTATTAGACTGTATGCTAGATGATATGTGTGCTAGGTTTATTCAGTGTTTCCCAACTACAGTGCAAAGGACATCAGATTTAATGTCAGAGGAACTGGGTTAGAACTGTGTCTTTGCCACTTGAGCCTTCTGAGTCTCAGAAGAGATTGAAATGAAGAGATTTAACAAGATCGTCTTTGAGAACCCTTCCAAGCACTGGCCCTGGAGTCAGGAGGACCTGAATTCAAATCCAGCCTCAGACCCTGGGCAAGTCACTTAACCCCAAGTGCCTGCGCACACGCACACGCACACGCACACGCACACGCACCCGCACACGCACACGCACCCGCACCCGCACCCGCACCCGCACCCGCACCCGCACCCGCACCCGCACCCGCACCCGCACCTAAATCTGGGATCCCAATGTGTTTGTATTTTTCTTCTAAAAGTGTTAGAGAGTTACTAAATCTTATTGCACCCAGGAGGTGCTTGGTCAGACCTCCGCTTTAAGAATATCATTTTGGCAGACCTGTTGAGGATTGGAAAGGGGTGAGGCTGGTTATAGAGAGCTGACTTGGAAGATTATTTCAACAGCCCAGTCCAGAGGTAATGAGGGACTAAATTAGGGGCAGCTGATCACTGCCAGGGACAAAATGTGAACCCACATTCCTCAACTCCAGGCCTGTCTCTTTTTCAACCACCCAACACTACCTCTGATTATAGACTAGAGAGGAGACATGTGAGGGATAGTGATGAGATAGAAATGACAAGACTTGGTGACTGATTGGATATACGGAGGGAAAGAAAATGAAGAGATGAATATGACTGCAAGGTTGCAAAACTGGGCACCTGGAGGGACAACGCAGGGAAGTTAGGAGGGGGGTTAGGCTTAGGGGACAAGATAATGAATTCTATCTGGGACATGTTGAGTTTGAGATGCCAATGGAACACCAAAGCATAAATAACCAGCATGGAGATATGGGATTGAAGGTCAAGAGGAAGGTGAATGGCTGTCTATGTAGGGAGTCATCGGCATAGCAATGATAGCTAAATCCATTCAGTCAACAGATAAATAATAAGAATTTATTTATTAACTCTTGAGCACAGATGAGATCCCCAAGAAAGTAGAGAAGAGAAAGAGAGCCCAGGCAGAGGCTCAGGGTACACCCACACATGGCAAGGGAGACGTGAATGATGATCCAGCAAAAGAAACTGGGAAAGACCCATTAGACAGTGAGGGGGAAAACAGTGAGAGAAAGTAGGATCCCAAAAACCCGAGGAAAGAGAGGGTATGCAGGAGGAGGGAATGTCATCGGGATCAAACTCTTCAGAGAGGTTAATATGGGGAAATGCCATGTGTAGGACTAATGAGCAAGACAATTGCCCGTCTGCATTGGTGGAGGGATTTTCCATTCACTGAAGAGATTATTGGTCTATCTACCCACCCTATCCCTCAAATCCCAAATTGCTCTCATAAATTGTTTATCTTGCCTGTAGGAAAAGCAACTTGGGTACCCTTTACCCCTTTATTCAGGGCCCTTGTTGCACCCACCCCACTTCCTGCCCAGCAGTGTCTCTCTAGATCCCTACCCCAGGACATACCAACGGTCTCCCTATCTCTATGGGGAGAGAGTAGGCTTTGAGAAGTCTTTACCCCTCCCCACCATGGACTTGAGTGTGTACAGAGAATTTGTCTGCCTCACTTCATCCCTTGCTCTCCCCTGCCCCCCTCACAGGGCCCTGGCTCCTTCTCCCAAATCCTCTGATCTCTGGTCCCCATGTGTGGATGCTCAGATCCTAATCTGTCCTGTTCCTTTTGGCTGCCCTCCTGTCCTCTACTGTCGGTGGGAGATCTGCTGTAGAACTGCCCCATGTGGGATCAAGATGAAACATCTGAAGACTGAAGGAGAGGAAAGAACTACTGGAGGCAGCCTGCTGTTGAAGGGGAGAGTCTTCTTATGAATGAATGGGCATGAAAACACTCTTGGTCCCATGCTTTGGCATCACACAGCACTGTCCCTCCCCGTAGGCCATTGGCTCTCCTGAGCAAAACTGGTGCCTTGATGAAGGACAAGGAAAGGAAAAGCTACTCCTGGCCCGTCTGGTGGTAAGGAGGCTTCCTGGTCCTGTCAGAGGGTAAAAGAAGCATCTCCTTGCCCAGTTAGAATGACTGGGTGTGCCCTGGCCCAATCAGAAAGCAAGAGGAGTGCCTCCTGGTCCAATCAAAGGGTTGTCCCAATTATCAGCAAATGGAGCCTGCAAGCTATAAGCCAATAGGTTTGAGTTTGATTCCTGGAAAAATCTGAGGGCATATTATTAAAGGGATGGTTAGTGAACAGCTAGAAAAGGAAACAGTGATCACAAAGAGCCAGTGCAACTTCATCCAGTACAGGTCAGACTGGACTAACTTCCTTCCTTCTTCCTTCCCTCCCCTCCCTCCTTCTTTCTTTCTTTCTTTCTTTCTTTCTTTCTTTCTTTCTTTCTTTCTTTCTTTCTTTCTTTCTTTCTTTCTTTCCTTCCTTCCTTCCTTCCTTTCTTCCTTCCTTCCTTCTTCTTTCTTTCTTTCTTTCTTTCTTTCTTTCTTTCTTTCTTCCTTCCTTCCTTCTTCTTTCTTTCTTTCTTTCTTTCTTTCTTTCTTTCTTTCTTTCTTTCTTCCCTGTAGATCAGCATGATGAAAATGCAGTTTACCTAGATGTCAGCAAATATCTAATAGTCTCCCCTGCTATGCTTGTGAAGAAGGTGGAGAAACATAGTCTAGACAATAGTAAAGTTAGGTGATTTCAGAACTGGTTGAAGGACTGGACCCAAAGATTCATCATAAGTCATTAAGATTTCAGTTTGCAAAGAAGTCTCTAGTAGAGGAACAGTCCTTCTCACTCCCTCTGCCATGAGGAGAATTTTCATGTCAGCTAGTTCTTCCCTGTTGTCATTTTCATCCCTACCCCCTCTCCCAGCCCCTGCCCCAAGTTGGGAGTGGGACCTCCCCACAAGGGGAGCCAGGAAATGGGGTTTGTGCACTCCCCATATTCTCACACACACACAGGTACTTTCAAGGCTTCACTGATCCTCTCGAGTAGAAAATTCTTCTCTCTTCAAATTTTCTGAAAAAGCTGTGTGTCCAGTTTACTCTCATTCCCCCCACAAAATCTCATCTTGGATTATACCTCCCAGGATAAATGTCACCCCACACTGAGCATAAAATGTTAATTCCTTGAAATTAAAAAAAAATCATTCTTTTAAAATTTTTATATGTAGAACTGAACTGAACTGGTTTAGACCAGATTGAACCAGTTTGAACTGGATAAGACTAGTTTGAACCAGATTTGACCAGAATGGATCATTTTAGACCAGATGAACCAGTTTAAACTGGATTGAGCAAGTTTGGACCAGGTTGAACTGGTTTGGACTAGTTTGGACTGATTTGGACTAGATTGTGGACCATAGGCATGATAGTCCTTCAAATACTTGACTATCACACACTTCCCAAGTGTGCTTTGTTGCATGCTAAATGTTCCCAGTTCCTTCAAGTCGCCTTTCGTGGTGTCCAGTCTCTTCTCTGTGATGGTCAGCCTATGTTCAGGGGGAGTCTGGGTGGGCTCTTCTGAATCCTCCCTGTTTGTTTCTCTTTCATGGCAAAAGCTACTTGCTGTTCCCCACACATAACAGTTCATCTTCCACCTGTGTGTCTGCATAGGCTGCCCCCCTTCACTTCCTCTCCTTGGAATCCCTAGCTATCCTCAAGGCCCAGCTCACATTAACACAGTTAACCCAGATAATAGGCAGAATTTATAATGAAGATAATTTGTAATAATACTTAGCAACGAGGATCTAGTCCCAGTTAGCATTTATGGTAAAAATGGTAACTTACGCTAATAGCTAGCGTTCGTAAATAGCATTTACATAATTTTATATAGTATTTAACATTTGCAAAATACAAATGGTATCCTCATAACTACTCTGAAAGGTAGGTGCTATTATGTTCCTCATTTTACAGATGAGGAAACTGAGGCAGATTGGGCCACATGATGTGCCTAGGATCACGCAGCTAGTAAGTGTCTGAGAGCAGATTTGAACTTGGGTCTTCCTGATTCTGGGTAAAGGATTCTATCAGACTGGTGTTGTCTTGACCCGCTGACATCACATTAAGGATGATTGATTACAGCATTGGACTTGGCCTTTAAAATGGAGAGCAGAAGCAGATGGATAGCAAGAAAGAAGGAAAGTTGAAGACGCTGAGATGAGAGAGACTATCCCCAAAAGGCAAATCTCTATCTCTTGAGGGAAGCCGGCATACCTATAGGAGAGGAGGAGCCAAATACGCCCAGGGATGGCAGTGGGCAGCGGTGATGAGTGATGGTCAAGGAGCTCCTGGGCCAAGCTGGGAGCTACAGCAGAGCAATGGTGGAAGTGGGGGCGATGGCAGAGTTTTTGGTCCACACCCAGTTCCTGGGCCAAGTGAATGAGTTACTGAACTAATTAGTGGATGGATCTAAAGAGTATTTAGAGACAGAGCCAAGAGGCAGAGTTTCAAACCGAGACATTGCTCTTCTCTGGTACAGTGAGTTCTGTGGACTGTGCAGGTTCAGAGCTGACTCTTCAGCAATCCTGAGTTCTTTACCCTTGGTGGAGGACCTCGGCTCCAGGGCAGTGCTATTATTTTGAAAGTCCCTGAGGAAGGTAGAATTTATTGGAGGAAAGGGTCTTGACTCTAGTACTCCCAAGACCCATACTATAGTGTATGGTACTATATAGTATGAAGGTGTACGTAGAACCTATATCAGATTGCATGCCGCCTTGGGTGGGGAAGGAGGAGGCAAGGGAGAGGGAGAAAATTTGAAACTCAGAAACTTGAGGAACTGAATGTTGTAAACTAAAACTAAAAATAAATTTAATTTTTTTTAAAAAATAAGAAAGTTATACTATAGAAGGTTAGGGGCACAAAATGATTATTGAGAAGCCCCCAAGACCAAACCCAGCTGGCATAAACCTTGATTTTTGGCTGAAGACCACAGGTTCCACTAAAACATGGTGCCTAGAGTTGAATACAATACTCCAGATGCAGTCAGAGTGGTCCTTGCTCTAGACACACAATGATGGGGTGCTTGGGTACTTGTGCTTGGACCCTAATTCTAACAGCCTCTGCTTGGGTGCCTGTGCCTGAACCCCAATTCCAAAACCACATCCAGTTCTAAAATCACATCTCTCCCTAGCCTCAAAATACTGTCTCTCTAGCTCAAGGGCAGCATGCCCCAGCAACACACTTATCTCTACTCCTTTCACAGTAGGCAGCCCTGTGTACTGATAATTGGCTGTGCACTGGGTCATGACCATATTTGCTACTTACTGACCTTACTGATACGTATCCTAGATATAGTCAAATGTATACTCTCTTACATTTATTTTGTCTAACAAGACATTTGATGGAAGCCACCTAGATATTAACTTAGTGACGTTTCACAGCCAAAACCACACTCCTATTAGCCTCCTTGGGATATTTCCCAGTGAACTCTGGGTAATATGCCTACGCATTAGAAACAAAAAATGCATGTTCCTTTAAGAACTGATCACCCCTTAACCACTCCCTAATCCCATCCAAAATACCTAATTGACATGTTTCACCTCTAAATCTCTTGCAAAAGCTTTCCCTGCACCCCTTTAAGGTTGCAGGTTCTCTAAGAACTCTTGCCCGCTGTAAAGCATAAATCAAATCTTTGCCACTTTGACTTAAAGAATGCTTGAGATCATGAATTCATTCTGGATGGCCCCGACCCTCTCCAGTACTCAGGTCCTTGAGGGGTACTCCCCCTCAACTGGGAGCTCCAGTCCTGGGAACTTCAGTTTTGGGATTCCCGAATCCCTGGGTTTTTCACCCTCAACAAGAAGACCTTCACTAATTCAGTCTTGGATGAGATCAGAATTTTTTTTTAAACAGGTCTCTTGGACCAGAATGGTTTCCTTGAAATCCAGAGAGGAATCAATTCTATAAGTACCCGATAAGCACTTACTGCTTCCAGGATCTGTGGGAGGCTCCATAGGTGAAAATGAAATGGTTCCTGCCCTCAAGAGGATTATGTTCTACTAGGGGGATGCAATGAGAAAAAAGATAATAAATACAAAGAAATTTCTGGGGATTGGGGTGGAGAGCACTGACACCTGGGGGATCAGAAAAGGCACCATCTGAGTTAAACACTGCAGAGAGTTCAGGATTCCAAGGGGCAGGTGAAGAGGGACACCATCAGGCATGGAAGACAGGCTGGGCAAATAATGGGAAATGGGATATGAAATGTGTGTGGTGAATGCTCCATAGGCCAGTTTGGCAGGGAAGGAAGGTATGTATGAGGCACAATCACTCTTCTTTGGGCTTTTGAAAGATGTGACTTTTGCAAAATCAAACAGCTGTTAAATTTCAGGGCAAGGATTCAAACCCAGATGGCCTGACACCTAGGCCAAGAAAACTTCTATGACATGTTTTTGCTGCTCTAGAGTGTTACCTACCAAGGTCCTAGGGAGGAGTGGAACAGGTCTAGAAGTGGAGGAGAAGGGTTTGGAGAGGAGAGGGCAGAAAGTTGAGCATGACCAGGGCTGAAAAGCAGCTGGTTTTCGTCCTTACCTGCCTACCCAAGAATTGGTGGTTGACTGTGTGACCAACATATTGATTCAAACATGAACTTGGAAACCTCTAGCAGAGCCACAGGGGAGTGGGTGTCGCTGAGCTCCTGTGGCTAATAAGTGACACTCTTTCACAAACACTTTAAAGCCCACATGGCCTGAGGTCTTAAAGTCTGTCCTTATGGAGCAAAAGGCAATGGGGGAGGCCTGCTCAGAGGAGCTCTGGCTAGACCCTACTCTGTTCTCAGGGCAGTGGTAAGTGAAAGTCGGCCTTGGTCTTCTGGTCTGGGCTCTGCCATGAATCTGCTGTGTGACTCTGAGGAAGTCACTTTCCTTCGCAGCTCTTTATTCTTTGCTTTCAGCTTTTGTACAAATGAGGTGGTTGGACTGATAATTTCTCAAGTCTCCCATAATTTCACCATTCTTTTCTTTAAGATCTATTTCAAGCCTAATATTCTATGTTCTAAGGCCCTTCCCAGCTCTGGGATTCTCTGTTCTAAGGACCCTCCCAACTCTGACATTCCATGTTCTAAATTGTCTTCCAGCTCTGACATTCTGAGTTCTAAGGACTCTCCCTGCTCTGATATTTTATGTGCTAAGGCCCCTCTGACCTCTGACATTCTATGTTCTAAGGACCCTCCCTATTCTGATGTTATATGTTCTAAAATGCTTCCTAGCTCTGACATTACATGTTCTAAGGGCCCTCCCAGCTCTGACATTCAGTGTTCTAAGCGTCCTCCCAGCTCTGACCTTCTATGTTCTAGAGTCCTTCTCCAGATAACAGTGTACTTCCAGATTCCTTCTAGCTCTGACATTCTATGATCCCAAGTTCTTGGAGAGTTCTTTCTCGGTGCTCTGCCAGCCCTGGAGGAACACTCAATATTCCTTTGATTTCAGAGAAGTTAGGAGGTCACAAGACCAATGAGATTCTCCCCAGGGGACCATCCTCCGGTGAGGAGATGTGATACTGATCCCTCTCAATGTCCAGGAAGCTGAGTAGGGGCAAGTGGCTATGAACTCTCCGGGGACATCATTGATGGTAGCTCCTGGTGAGAAGAGGAACAGAGGACCAAGCTGGCTGGGCTGGGATTGGGGATTTAAGGAAAAAGTTCTTGGATTTTCACTTGGGGATGGGGGGGATGGGAAAGCATTTTTGACAGTTAAGGGTTTTTGCAAAACTTTCTTGGGTTTCGGAAAATCTCGTTTCCCCCTCATTTACACCATTGTTTTTCGAGGGAAATTGAATTAAAAGGTGGATTGGCGGCTAAGAATTACAAGGGGAAGAGAAGGCGACATGTTTTTCTAACTAATAAGGTCACAGCCTGTGCCAAGTATGCTGGGGGCACTTCTCTCTCCTCATCTGGGACCACCAGGACAGAGAGGTGCCTCCGAATAAGCCTTAACCACCTCCTGCAGTGGCCAGAAGCCCTAGAGACAGGCTAGTGGAAACCCTGCTCCTGAGAGCTAAGGAGGCTTCAGATTTAATAGCCAGCTTTCCCAACAGGGCAGACAAATTGATCCTGAGAATGTGCTCAGCTTTCTACCCCCAAACTCTACCCCAGTAGTCTCCTTCAGGGGCAGATCCCAAGTCCAAGACTAATGAGTGTATAAAGCCTGGGGAACATATGGAAGGAAGGGGGTAAAAGCCAAATCCTAGGAACATTCCATGAAATGTTGGAACTACAATGTATTTAGAATATGGACGGTTAGGATGTAAAAGGTAGAATAGGAGGGGATCCTAGAACATGTCAGAGTTGGGAGAGCCTTTAGAACATAGAGTGTCAGAGCTGGGAGGGTCCTTAGAACCTAGAATGTCAGAGCTGGGAGGGCCCTTAGAACACAGCATGGCAGAACTGAGAAGGCCTTAGAACACAGAATTTCTCAGTCCACTCTGATCCCCAGAGTGAGGCCTGAAATGCCCACATCAATCGTTGCCCCTTGACCTTGACACCCTATCCAGCTTCCCTGGTAGCAAGGTGGAACACCAGGCTGGGAATGAGGAGACCCCAGTCTTAGTGCTGGCTTTGCTAAGAACTTGCTGTGTGGTCCTGGTCCATTTACTTCCCCTCTTTTGGTTCCAGGTTCCTCATCTGTAAAACAAGATGGTCTAATGAGGTAATTTCCAAGGTCCTTTTTACCTCTGGGATTCTATATTCAAACTTTCTTTATTCTAAGTTCCAGGTCTAACATTCTAGGATCTTAGAATCAGAGCTGGAAGAAACTTGGGAGATCAGCTCATCCAACCTTCCCACTTTATTGCCAAGGGGAACTGAGACTGGTAGTGGATTTGCCCAAGGTCACAACCCACACAGAGAGTAGTGGAAGAAGTGGCATTAGAAACCAGGTCGTATCGGGTCTTTGCCCTTTCCATGCCATGTCCTCTGCCTCCAGATCCAGCCTAGCCCAGGCTGCCAGAGGCCACTTTGAGGAGGTGGGGGCGGCCCAGGGGAAGAGCTCACCTTTAAGGTCAGTGAGCAGAGACAGGCCACTGGCTTTTCCTCAGCTAAGGATGTCAGGCCAGGCCAGCTGAGGAAGCTGGTGTTAATAAGCTGAAACCATAAGGCTGGGCTCTGCTGGGGACCTAGGCAAAGGAGTGAGCTGAAAAGCAGATGACAGCTCTGGCTTCTGCCTTCCTTTGGCAAATCGAAAGCCCTTCCAGGGGGGCCAGTTTGGATTGAAGGAATTTACCTTGTTAAAAAAATATTTAGACTTGCTTAAATTGTAAAAAGAAGTGTCACTACTGGGAAAGGGAGGCCCCATCTGATCGAGAGAGTGGAGGGAGGGAAAGAGAGAAAGAAAAGGCAGTTGTGTGAATGCTACAAATATGTTCATTTTGGCTAAGTGCCTCAGCCTGGCATTGGAGGCCTCGACAATCTCCTCCCCACTCATCCTGGCCCCACCCCACCTTAATCTACTACTGCTTTTCTCAACAGGACTTCAGGGGCCAAAGACCCACCACCACCCAGGGGGCCCTGGCTTCCCCTCTCTTACCTTCTCATTTACCTCTTCCTCCAGCTGGGGCCACCCAGCACCCATCTAGACCACTGGAATGCCAGATGGCTTAGATGACCCATTGGGAGAATCCAACTTTGTTACTTGAAGTAAGATGAAAGACCACTGGGCTTTGTCAACTACCACTCTAGCACTGTCATCTGACCTCCTGAAGCCTAAGGGTCTCTGGACTTTGCCTTGGGCCTTAGAATAAAGAATGTCAGAACAGGGAAGACCCTTAGGACACAGATTGTTGGAGCTGGGAGGGCCCTTAGAATACAGAAGGTCAGGGCTGGGAGGGCCCTTAGAACACAGAATGTCAAAGCTAGAAAAGCCTTAGAACACAGAGCTGGGAGGAATCTCAGAGCAGAGAATATTAGAACTGGGAATGGGGGATTGGGGGTGAGGGGTGGGAGTGGACATTTAATTGAAAATCCTCATTTTACAGAGATGACCGAGGGGCAGAGAGAAGAAGAGCCTGGGTCCCAGAACCACTTCAGACAGAGCTGAAAATAGAGCTTGGAGTCCTTGCCATCCAGTTCTTTGGTCTTTCCGCTGTGCTGTATTTTGCCTCCCCCTGCATAATGTTAGTGATCACAGTAATAATGCTGTCCCCCATGCCTGGCTTCCCTGGTCTCATTCAAGCTAAAATCTCACCTTCCTTGAGAACCTCTCTGGACTCCATTTAATTCTATGCCTTCCCTCTAGTGATGGTCTCCAACTTACTCTGTATACAGCGTGTGTATACACAGTTGTTTGTGGGGTGTCTCTCCTATTCTTTCTTGAGGGCAGGGATGGTCTTTTGCCTTTCTTTGTGCCCTTAGCACAAGTGCCTGGCCCATAGTAGGTGTTTGATAAATGCTTCGTGACTGATTGACTGTTTTTGACTGACATCGATGCCTCGAGCGTTTATCAAATGGATTCTCTGGTCATTGAGGAGGCCAGAAGGTAACTGTCCCAAGGAGCGGTGACCCTCTCCAGGTCCCCCTTAGGAGGCCACACTCTCCTCCCCACAAAGGCGCTGCCTCAGATCATTTCTGGGCTCCTCTTGGGAAGAAGCCTTCCGAGTCTGGAGCATATTCCTTCCTCTCAGAGTAAATCTCCCTCCTCCGAGGGTGGGGCTCATTTTTGGAAATAGCCAAAGATATTTTAGATGTTGCAGCTGGGGGATCTGGCTGGGAAGTGTGGTCTGGAGAGAAAGACAAGGTGTGTTAATAAAGGAGTGAGAGGAATTGATGGAGGCAAGGTGGCATAGTGGAGACCCCGGGACTGGGGAGAGCAGGTCCCTACCCTTATGGCACTGGGTCCTATGGTGGTGATTAAGGGTAATTAACAGACCAGAGGGAGAGAACACACCTAGAAGGGGGGAATAACAGGGCAAGGTCAGTCTACAGTCATCTCTTAAGGGCACCTAAGAGTTAGGTGGTGCTGTGGATAGGGCTTGAGTTGAAATCCAACTTCAAATACTTACTAGCTGTGTGACCCTGGGCAAGTCACTTAAACCCTATTTGCCTCAGTTTCTCATCTGTAAAACAGGTTCACATTGGAGAAGGAAATGGCAAACCACTCCAGTATCTTTGACAAGATGACATAGAATTGGACGTGATGGGGTGACTAAACAACAACACGCCAGGCTCTCTGTTAAGTGCAGAGGATACAAAGAAAGGCAAAAACAAAAAACAAAACAAAACCACAAACACCAAAAAACAGAAAAAAAACCCAATTACAACAAAACCCCCACTGCCCTTGTCGTCGAGAAGCTTATGTTCTACGACACATTTGTCTAAATGTGAAAATAACCAGATACATACAAGATACGTGCCTGGTGGATAGAAGGTAAGCTGAGAGGAGAAGGTTTCAGCATCCCCAAGGCAAGCACTTAGTAAACACCTTATGTGTGCACCAGATCCTAGCAGCAAGAGGGAGACATGTTTTTAGCTTAACAAACTGCTTAGTAAAAATGTTTTGTGATGATTGTGATGTGACTATGAAGCTCACAGTCAGCCCAAGAGCATCGGGCAGATTGGTTTCTGGCCCCAGAACTCCCCAATAGAGAGCTATGAAGTACCACATCTGTGAAAGCAGGGTTTTTTTTTTTTTACTCAAAGCATTGAAATCTTGAGACTAAGACGAGCTGGATTCGACACTGTCTCTCAGGGTGAAACTTTCGGGCTTCCCCCAGACCTGTAAATCATCAGTCATCTCTCTCAATGACTCAGTATAATTATTAAGCAACCATGCCTTGCATAGACTGAAAGAATTATACATATTATTCTTTTTCAAATGTATGTCGATGCTGTTATGATGAATAAAGTACTGGTCATTTAAAAGCATCAAAAAAATCATACTAGCTTTGAAAAATTATTGTCTATTTTAAAATCAACAGATATTAATAGAACAAATACTCTCATGGCGGGGGCGTGTCCAAGAAATATTTTGAAGTTAAAAATGTTGGGGGTTACTTCCTTGTCCAGTTCTCTAATTTTACAGATGAAAAAACTGAGTCCCAGAGACTTGAAATCACTCCTGTAAGATCCCAGAGCTAGGAAGCTACAGAGCTGGGATTTGAACCCAGGCCTGCCTTCCAATGCCAAATTGTTCCATCAGACCTCTGAGTTACCTTTCCAGCCTCGTTTCAGTTTACTTTCTTCTATTCCTTCTGTATGTGAGTTCCTTGAGGGCAGAAAAAATTAGTGGCTTTGGGGCTTTCATACTCACTTGGGTAGGGTCACAGGGCTTAACCTCACTTTACTCACCATTTCCTTATCTGCAAAATGGGTCAGTGGTTCTTGTACTAACTACTTCTATTGTGAGGTCATGCTTTGGAACATCAGAAAGGAGTCACGGGAGTTTGGTTCAAATTCAGCACTCACCATCCATAAGACAACTCCCCCAGGTCTCAGTTTCCTTATCTGCAAAAGGAAAGGTTTAGATTAGAGGGCCTCTGACGCTTCTCACAGTTCTTAAACATTTCTGGGCTATAGAAACAGGAGTTCTTCTGATCTCTGAATCCCCTTCGAAGAGAAATGGCCCAGGGCAGAGGAGTCACTTAAATGTTATGTTGAGAACAATCAATCAATTTATCGAAAAACATTTGTTAAGCACCTACTATGCTGGACAGCAGAAGGTCACCTCCAGTAACAGCCTGTCTCAGGTAAAGTTTCTGCCCAATGTCTTTTTATGGTGGCAATATGTTAGCCACATCTCCTTCTAACTCACTGGCCAGAGCCTGAATAATCTAGGACGATTGTGTGACCTTGGACAAAAGATTTAACCTCTCCATGGCTCAAGTTTTCTCATCCGCAAAGTGGGGCTAATGAGATGTGGAGGACCTACCTCCGAGATTTGTCATGAGGATCAAATAAAGGTATGTAGGTGAAATGTGTTACAGACCTTGAAGCACTGTATAAATATCAGCTATTGCTCCTATATTGGGGTATTACCACCACGTGGGGCCTAATGAAGAGTCCTGATGGAAATGGGGTGGGATGAGCTTAGGGGGCTGGGAAATGGGTCAACCCCAGCCCAGGCAGGAAAAACCTAGACAGGAAACTTGAAGCCAACCCACCAGCTCTGGCCCTCAAGCCTGAGAAATCATCCTGCTAGAAAAATAAAGAAATAAGACCCAAGTCAACCCAAAGGCCAACCCCACCCCAGCCCTCCACCATGTTTCCTCGAATGCAGGCTGGAACAGGGTGGTGGGGACGCTGCCGGGGTTGGGGCTCTGAGAACCTAGGTGGGGAGGGAGAGGGGGCTAGGGCTTGTGGGCAGGTGGGTGGCTGTTTGGGGGAGGAAATGGGTGCTCCACCCACCCACCCCCTTCCAAGCCCCCCTAAGAACTCAGGGAAGAACCACTTCAAAGAGTGCAGCTGACAAACAGCACCAGACCCACAATGCTCTCTTGTCACTTACTCATCGGGAGACAAAGAGACCTTTGTTCCCCATTGGTTTGGTAGAAAAAAATAATCACAAGCCTCAGAGCTGTGAAACTGGAAAGGAGACCAGAGCGTGAATGAATAGGAAGAGGCATAGACTTGGAGCCAGGAGGCCTGGGCTCCCACCCTGGTTCTGATACTTGGGACCTCTGTGACCAAGCAAGTTTTCTCATCTGTAACATGGAGAGAATAACGCTTGCCAGTTCTCACTTCACAGGATTGTTGAGAGGCAAAGGCAAGAGATATGCATGGTATTATCACTCTCTGAGGGCAGCTAGGTAGCACAGTGGATAGTGTTGGGCCTGGAGTCAGGAAGACTCGTTATCATGAGTTCAAATCCAGCCTCAGACATTTCCTAGCTGTGTGACCATGGGAAAGTCACTTAACCTTGTTTGCCTCAGTTTCCTCACCTGTAAAATGAACTGGAGAAGATAATGGGATCTCTAGTATCTCTGCCAGGAAAACACCAAATGGGGTCAGGAAGAGTCAGACCCAACCGAAGAACAAAATCCCTCTCCAATCATGGGATCGTGGGGTCCAGAGCTGGAAGCAACCTTGCCAGATATTTTATCCAACCCCCTCATTTTACAGCTGAGGAAACTGAGACCCAGGTACATTAAGTGATTTGCTCAAAGTCACACAGATACGTAAACAACAGAGGTGAAATCTGAACCCAGGTCTTCTGATCCCAGAGTTAGTGCTCTTTCTACTGGTATAAAACCGCGGCCCAGGCTCCCACCTCTAGTCAGGACCACAGCTAATCCACTTGGGATACCAAAGAGAAGGAAGACATCGATTCTTCCATGTTCTTGGGCCACAAACTGGAATACTCTCACCCTCTTTGTGTCTAATGGGAATGCCTCTTGCTTACGCCATATTCTTTCCCATCACCTATTTATTGGATCATACATTCAGAGCTGAAAGGGACCTTGGACACCCCCTAGTTCAATGACCATATTCTACAGATGAAGAACTGGGGCCCAGAGACATTCAGTGGTTTGCCCAAAGTCACCCTGGAAGTATGTATCAGAGGCAGAAATCCAGGATCCAGTCTTCTTCCCACAGTTTCCCGAGGAGATTCAACTTCCCCCTGCCTCCCTTAGGGAACAAAGGACACTGGATTTCATGGCAGTGGTGGGACTGGAGACTGGGCTTCCTGAACTGAGCTTGTTGTGTGAACCTCTGGCTTCTCTGGGCATCCCTTGTCTTATCTAGAAAATGGCCTTGATAATGCTTGGCCTCCTTGATACCCATAGACCTCCTGCTAGGAGAAAAGTGGAATCGCAGGGACCTCAGAGGTTATCTAGTCCAATCCCTTTACTTTACAGATGAGGAAACTGAGACCCAAAGAGGTTAAGCTCACACAGATAGGAATCAGAGACAGGATTTGAACCCAGATCCTCTAGCCTCCAAGTCAATGTTCATTCTACTGTACCATTTCTATGTTGTAAATCGCCAGTGAAATGGAAGTCATTATATGAGAGCAGAGGTGGCATCTTCTTCATGCCTTTGGTTTTGCCCACAGGGCCGGCACAGATCTGAGCACACAGTAGGTGCTCAGGAAATGCTTAATGGCCAATTAATTGATTAGATGAACTCATCAAAGTTCAGGATAATTGTCTGTGAGATGGGTGGAATGCCCTTCTCTCCACTCAAACAGTCACCACTCTGGTTCTAGCCCTCTAAGTAACTGATTTAGTGATGGAGAAAAGGCTAAGAATATATATTAAACTTCAAAGTATGTCAAGTATACATTTTCCCCTCAGGGAACCGGTTGTTAAACATTTGCCAGATGCCCCTGGAAAGACAACCTCTATCATACATTTCTGGAAGGCTCCCCAAACCTCCACACAGATTGATAAAAAGTAGCACATATGTCTTATCCTTTACGAGGGGTCTTCCATGCCGGTCCCCAAATTACAGATGAATGATAGGATGAAGGATGGAAATTTCAAGGAGGTAGATTTCATGGTACCATGTAAAGACCATCAAACAGGGAGTTGGATGACCAGAATTCAAGTCTCAGGTCTGTTTTGTACTATCTAACCCTCAGCCATCTTCTACCAAATAAAGGATTTGGATTGAAGGGTCTGTAACACTTCTAGCTCTAGCCCAAGGAAATACTTCAAAATCTGAGCTGTCCAAAAGAAACCTGTCCTGCCTTATGAGACCTAGCTAGACCACAAGGTTCTATAAGAAGAAAAGGGGGAGACTGAGCTGAGGAAGCCAGGTGGGCCAGACTGGACAGTGAGCACCCTGAATGCCAATTTAGCCTAACTTAATAGGCACTAGCTTTTTTTTTTCATTTTGGTCCTGAATTTGTAATTTCATCTATGCAGGTAATTCTCAGTGTGGAAAAGCCATTCTCCAATGCAGATGGTCAAGCCAACAAACACTGTACTTAGCACTGGGGAATACAAAGAAAGGTAACAGACAGTCCCTGCCCTCACGAAGCTCACAATCTAATGGCGGAGACAACATGCAAATGACCATATACAAACCAAATAAATACAGGGCAAATTGGAAATAAGCAAGAGAGGGAAGGCCCTAGCAGGATGAGAAGCAATTTGCCCATAGCTTATAGTCCTAGAGAATTTCCCTGAGAAATTGCGACTGGCGCTGACTTGTGCAGCCTGTATGGGCCAGAGAGGCCACTTGGACACAGGCTTCCCCTGCGCCGAGGGTGGCTTCTCCACCCACTAGGACCATGCTGTTACTCACCTCTTCTTTGTATCATATTCAGCTAATGATAATAACAATAAACCATAAGAATAATGGCTGAGTGCTTTGCATGTGTTAGCTTATTTGATCTCCACGACAGCCCTAGGAGGTAGGTGCTATGATCACCCCCATTTTAAGGATGAAGAAACTGAGGCAGATAGGAGGTAAGTGATTTGACCAGGGTCACAAAGATATAAAGTATCTGATCAGAATTTGAATTCAGGTCTTCCAGACTCCAAGTCCAGGACCCTATCCTGTGCAGCACCTGATTGCCTCTAATAATTAACTACTGTTGACCATTAACACTTGTTTTTCAGCTCCTTGAGAGAAGACCCTGCCCCCATCTATCTGTGCATCCCCAGTGGTGAGCATAGCGCCTTCCACAGAGTACGTACTTCCCAAGTAGTTGTTGAATTAAGTGGTAAAAGTGATGGGGGACAGGGAGGAGAATTCTGGACTGTAACTTTGTGAAGGTAGGGAAGAAACCCCCTCTTCTGTTACAGACGTAGCTTACTCTTAATGAGCTGCCTGGGGTACTGAGGAGCTAAGTAGTGTGCCCAGGGTCATGAAGCCATTCTGGGGTCTGGGGACCTGGGAAGGGACCTGAGAGGCCACTTTAGTCCAAGCCCCTCATTTTATAGAGGGGTAAACCGAGGTGATTTGCCCAAGGTCACATAGGTTGTGAGCATCAAAGAGTAGGATTTGAACCCAGGTCCTCTTATTCTGAAGTTCATGCTCTTTCTACTCCATCATTGCCCCCCTGCTGGTGAATGTAGAAGAGAGACTTAAAACCGGGTCTAAGTGAACCTGAGTTCAGCCCTTTATTCACTTATACCTTATGAAAGGACTTCTGAAAATCCTGCATTTAAATGTAGTATTGGAAAAGCAGGAGGGCCAGTCCTTTAGTGAGAGTAAAGAATACTGGGTGGACCCCTGGGATGATGCTCTGGAACCCACAGAACATCCAAAGGCCTAGGGAGGGCCTGTCCCACACTGAAGAGATCGTCGATGGAGGATTTGTTAGATGACAGAGCTAACAATGACCCAAGATGAGAAGATCATAGTAGGGAGGAGATTGTGGAGCCACTGAATTCCTGAATTATTGTTTAAGGCAGGGCTGTCCAAAATGCGGCCAGCAGGCTACATATGGCCGGCCGGCCAAAGCGCGATTCATGCGGCCCACTCACAAGCATAGAAATTTACATAAATGCTTTAGTAAATGAAGCCGAGCTACCACAGAGCTCCTACTAAAATGGCAAATCAAAATATATTGTCTATTGTCTCAATAAAAACCTAAGGCTAGAGGGCCCCGGTTTAAAGGGATAGTTTAATTCCTATTATCCTATGAATTCAGGTAAAATCCTGGTGCTGAAAGAAATTTTCCATGATTCCTACTCCAGCGCATGCCTCATTGTGGCAGGGACAAGAGCCTCTCTTCTCAAAGACTAAGCTAATGGAGTTCACACTCTGGAAAGCTCTATCATTCTGAAGGATGTTGGAGATGCACTGTGTAAAACAAACAAAATAAAACAAAAACAAAAACAGACTTCGGAGTTCAGAGGATCTGGGTTCAGATTCTATCTCTGCCACTTTTACCTGTGTGACCTTGGGCCAGTCACTTGATCCTCTTGGGACCTTAGACTCTTCATCTGTAAAATGAAGGTAGGGGTGGGGCCAGTTTGGACTGTATGGCCTCTGAGGTCCTTTCCAGGACTAGAACCATAGAACTGAGAGGATCCAAAGGTCCTGCTCTCTTAGGACCAGCCTTTAAGTACAGGAGAATTGAACACAGTAGGCTGGCAGCTTAGTGATGAATTCTTTGGCCATGGCAAACCCATGAAACAAAGAACAACACGGAATGATCTCCCATCTTCTGTGGCCCCTTTCTCCTTCTGCAGTGATGGGGACAGGATGTCAGAAGGTACAAAAGCATCACCTGGTTCCTAGGTCTTCCATCAACATTAATGTAAGAGTTGGTTGTCTAAACACGATATCTTTGCTCAATGACCCATGAACTGATGCACGGGATGACAAAGGATCCATACCACGTCAGAAAAGATATTCTCACCATATGTGAAACCAGGAGATAAAGAGAAGTTTCAGCTCAGTGAAAGGAAGGCTCATAGCTTCTCATCATAGAGATAAATCAAGGAATTGTCAGGAGTAGGTTCCTTTGTGTACCCAAAGGCTACCAAAAATAATTCACCATTTCATGGGACCCTTGGTTATTTTGTCTTGGGCTCCTCTTGAAGGGCACAAAAAAGGACAGAATTCCAATTTATGGGCCAACGTCTGCCACTGTGGATGAAGGGGTACAGAAATTCTATGAACTTCACGAGGTCCTCCAAACCAAGTCAGTCAGTATCTGGTCTGATGGCACACATATAGCTGGTTCAGAAATGACTACCGGTCTTTTCCTGCTTATTAAGATACAGTCAATTTCATTTTGGGGGATGATGTTATCCTGTGCTTATCATGTTCAGTACTTTCTGGTTTTCATCTGAAAAAAATGTATCCACAATATACAAGCAGGAGGCTTCTGGGTAGTCTGTGGCTGTCATTATTTTTCACTGTAACATATTTTTTTTAACCATCCTCTCCTATGCTCTTCAAATTAGTCTCTAATTCAATTAAATTGAACAGACATTTATTTACTATATATGTCAGATACTGTGCTAGGTCTTAGGTCTACAGAGGCAAAATCAAAACAGTCCTTACCAAGTGCTTGACTTGTTGGGTTGTTTTTTTTTTGATAAATGCTTCTTCTTTTATTATATGCTTAATCATTAAAAACAAACCCAAGCTTTTCCATACACAAAGAACACAATGACCACAGCAGGAATATGAAGTCTTCTGAACTCTGACCATAGCAATGAACAATTTTGACTTCAGAAGACCGATGATGAAATCTACCTCCCAACTCTTGGCGGAGTGGTGACCGGCTAGAGATGCCGACTAAGACACTGAATTGTTCTCTGTTGAATTGTTCAGCTGGACTGTATTTGTGTTTATGTTGTCTCCTCCGATCGAATGGAAAGTCCTTGATGGTCTCGTTTTTTGTCTGTGCCTGGCTCAGTTAGCCCCTTAACTTAAGAAGGGGATAGTTGATGCTAGTTGACTGTTCGATTGATGAGATCCCTGCTCAACTAAGATACTGAAGAGCATTTGGAAGGAACTTTAGAACCCAAGGCTTCCAATCAACATTTTGCAAATGAGGAAACTTGGACTCCAAGGTGTTCTACTGCCTAAGGTCCCGTGTGAAATAAAGCTAGGATCCGTACCAAGTCGAGTCAAATGAGGCCAACAAGCACTTACTAAGTGCCCGCTATGTGCCAGACATTGTGCTAAGTGCTAGAGATCCAAAAAACCTCAGAGACAGTTCCTGCCCTCAAGGAGCTTACAATCT
The DNA here is from genome assembly GCF_011100635.1 of Trichosurus vulpecula. Classification (NCBI taxonomy): domain Eukaryota; kingdom Metazoa; phylum Chordata; class Mammalia; order Diprotodontia; family Phalangeridae; genus Trichosurus; species Trichosurus vulpecula. The sequence continues at coordinate 59,179,921 of NC_050574.1, read as the reverse complement.
TAATGATTCAGATCTTTGGATTCCGTGGTCAATACTCTTTGTTACTACATCATAGCTCCCCTGGCTATAGTGCTTTACAATTCATAAAACACCTCATTCACAATGACCCTTGGTGTGCTTAGTGCAAGTGTAAACCGTATCACAGATGCGGAAATTGAGGCTAAAGATGCAAATCGATTTGCTCAGGGCCACGTAGGTAGTGTCAGAGCCAACTTTTGCTACGGGCCATTTAAGATACTTCACTACACCAGCCTCCCTGCCAGTGTTAGAGGTGACTTGAATGTGGGTCTTAGTGAATCTGAGTTTAGTCTTTTATCTGCTTATACCTTCTGAAAAGTATGATAACTTTCTTTTTCTGAAAGGTATGATAAAAGGGTGTGATAACTCGATGTGGTCTGAGCCCCCATTGCCGTGACTGATTATGAATGAAAAGGAGATTGGACATGAATGCTGGGTCTGGGGGTCATATGACCCCAGTCTCGTCCAACCAGATTGGTTGGGTTGAAATTCTGCCTCTGAAATTTTCTACCTGTATGACCTTGACCAAGTCACCTAATGTCCATCAGTCTTAGTTACCTCATCTGTAAAATGGGGGGGGGGGAGGTTGAATTAGATGGTCTTTGAGGTCCTTTTGAACACTGATCTGTGACCTTACGAATCCTGAAGTAGTGAAGTCACTGTCACTTCCAAGAAATCCCCCAAGCCTAAGAACGTCAGAGGAACCAGCAATGACCATTCCATCCTTGTAGTGGGAGGGATTAAGATTTGGCCCATCTCTAACCCAGAGGTTTCTCTCTTAGTGTCTTGGGTAATGGGGGCTGCCATATACAAGTGAGTTGAGCTATGCTGCAGACAAGGAGTGGAGGTGGAGCGGACTGAAACCCCCGGGGGCCCAGCTCCTGAGATCACAGAGGCTGCTTGCAAAGGAGAAGGCTCAGTCCCCCCTTTCCCTTCCCTCAACCACCTCTCCTCCCCCCCAACCTCAGCCCCCAGGCCCCTCCACAGTACTGTGGTTTGCATGCAAAGGAAACAACAGCCCAGAGAGCCGAAGGCAAGGCCTGCAGGAGAGGGTTGGGGGTGGAAAGTTACCAGCTGTGTGGAGGTCTTTGAAGCCCAAATTGTTTTTACCACAGCTATTTGCCGCCAACACCACTCCCTGGTCCACCACCACTACCCCCCCACTCCCAGAAATGGGGTCAGATTCTGAGGCTGTGTACAACAGAATGCATTATCCATGTTCTCTCTGAATACCAATTGACCCGAGCCAAAGTAACCCAATCTAAACCAAACCAACATAACCCAACTCAATTCAATTTAACCCAACCTAATGTAACTCAACCTAAGTCAACAATACAACCTAACCTAATGTCACGCTATTATAACCTAACACCCCTTGTGACTAACCTATTACATACGAACTTATTCCGATGCAATACAGCCTACCCTAACCCAGTCCAACTCCATGGGAGCAACCATGGCCATACTCACTCTGTATACCAGCTGACCCATCCTAATCCTATCCAACCCAACCTAAGTCAACACAATCATACAGAACATAAGCCTCACTGGATACAATACAACCTGATATATTCTAACATGATAGAACCTGACCAATTCAGCTTAACCAGCACAGTATCTGGCACATAGTAGGTGCTTAATTTATTATTTTAATAATAAAATTAAATAATTAATTTAAATAAAGTGGCTTTAATTTATTCATTGATTGAATGACCCAACCTAACTTTGGGGAGTCAAAGCCTGAGGTGGTGCAGAGCAGTGGTGTCCAACTCAAGTAGAAAAGAGGGTCACTAAACCATACATAAGGATCCCCATATTGACATAGAAAACCACATATTAACATTATCTATAGCTTATTATATTTTTATTTGCTTTGTTAAATATTCCCCAACTACATTTTGATCTGTTTCAGAGGACACTTAGGAGCAGGTCCTGTGGTGTATAGCTAAGACATTTATTCATATTCCTTCAGGCCATCCACTGACCCACAAAATCTAACCTAAATTAACTGAAATAACTGAAATAAATCTACCCCAACTCAAACCAACCCACTAGAACACAAGTCAAATCAGTTCAATCATAATCTAAACCAACCATCTAATCTAACCCAACTCAACCCAAATATAACCAACCCTCCCCAATCTAATCTCCCTCAATACAACACAATTTAACCCAACTCAGATCATCTCAATTCAGCCCAATTCAATATTTTAACATCTTCTATCTATGCATTTTGTTTTTACAGTAGTTTTTCATTTACTAATACACACTCCACCACTGAATTATCCCTTATAACAAAGAAAAAGAATTAAGTAAAACCAACCCAAAAAGCAACATAAATTTACAAGAATGTACAATATTCTGACATGCAGTATATCCCACAGTCTTATTGAAGCTATCATGTCTGCCATGGGAGTTGGCCTGACAATGCTTTCAGTGAGCCTAACAGTAAGCTTACAGCTTAATGCTTTTATGAAAATACAAAAAGCAGTCATTTCTTCCACCTGTGCAATAGTCAGTCAATAAGCATTAAGTACCTGCTATGTAATAAATGCTGTGCTACAGGATGGGGAGACAAAGAAAGGAAAAGACAGTCTTTGTCCTCAAGGAGCTCACTGTCTAATGGAAGAGACAATAGCTATAGAAGACAAGCTATAGACAGGCCTAGAATCAGGAAGACTTGAATTCAAATATGACTTCAGACATTTGCTAGCTGTGTGACCCTGGGCAAGTTACTTCACCCTATTTGCCTCAGTTTCCTCATCTGTAAAATGAGCTGGAGGAGGAAATGGTAAACTACTCCAGTATCTTTGCCAAGAAAATCCCGAATGGGGTCACAAAGAGTTGAACACAACAGAACAACAACATAGATGGAATAAATTAGAGATCACCAACAGAGGTGAGTGACTACAATGGCATTAGTAGGAATTGGGAAAGGCTTCTTACAGAAGGCAGGGTTTTAGCTGGGACTTCAAAAGAGACTAGGGAGATCAGGAGGGGAAGATGAGGAGGAAGTGAGTTCCAAGCAAAGGAGACAGCCAGTGAAAATGCCTAGAGACCAAGGAACATTAAATATAAATATAATATATTTAATATATTATTATACAATGTAGACTATAATATATTATTAAATATTATATTAATATTATATAATATAATAAATGGAACAGAAATATAATCTAGATATTAAATATATGATAATATAATAAATATAAATTGTAAATATTAATATTAAATAAAACTAAGAGCAGGATAACAACTTACCCTATTTCTGGTGTCCCAGTAGATAGTCCTTGAATGGGAATCAGGAAGACCTGAGTTTAAATCCAGCATCAGACACTTTCTAGCTGTGTGACCCTGAGCAAGTCGTTTAACCTTTGCCTCAGTTTCTTCAGCTGTCCTTTGGGGATAATAACAGCACCCACCTCACAGTGTTGTTTGGAGGATCAAATGAGATCACATCAGTAAGGTGCTTTGCAAACCTTAAGGCACTGGATAAATGGTAGCTATTATTATTATATAAGAAGGGGAAGATAGTAAGGATGATGGGTCACAGTCCTATAGCATGTAAAATTTGCAAAGGACTTCCCCAGTGACTGCATGATGTAGGACTGTCTCTATTTTACAGATGAAGAAATCAAGGGTGAGAGAAGAGTTACCTGCTCCAGGTCACACTCAGGTTTCTCTTAACTCCAAGGACAGCCCACAGCTGTCTTTGTAATATCCTATGTTCTCTGGTCTAAGATCCTTCTAGCTCAAACATTCTGTTGTTCCAAAATCCCTCTCTGCTCTGATGTTCTAGGTTCCGAGTTCTCTCCTAGAACTAATGGTCTGTAGAGAAATAATTGACTTTTGATTCTAATAGAAAGGTAGGGTGTCCACAGACTCCAAAATATTCATAGCAGTATTTTTGGTGATAGCTAAGAATTGAAAGCAAAATGGATGCCCATCAATGGGAACGGCGGGACAAAGGTGGTACGTGAGTGTAATAGAATAGTTCTGTGTTGTAAGAAATAACGTGTGTGATGTATACAGAGAAACCTGGGAAGATCTATATGAACCGTTGCAGAACAGAGTGAGCAGAGCCAAGAAAGCAATATACACACTAACTACAACAATGCAAGCGGAAAGACCAAGGATGTAACCAAATATCAAAAAATAAATGTAACAAAATTATAAAGATCAAATGGGATTCAAAGGAAGACAGCCCTGACTACCCCTTCGTGGAGGTGGGCAGTCCACAGGTGTCACACATTGCACATGTTTCCCAGGCTTTTTCAATGTATTAACAAGTTGTTCTGACTTTTTTTTCCTCCCTAAAAATATTATTTATCATAAGGAAAGGCTCACTGGGAGAGTGAGGGTGAGGGATACATGGGATACTATGGTGATGTCAGAGATGAAATATTAATAAAAACTTATTTAAAAGAAAAAAGAAAGGTAGGGTCTCTAGGTAAGTGACCCTGGCCCAGGGACCCACCCCACAGCCTCAGTGTGGCTGCTTCATTTCCGAAACTTGGGTCTGGCCATTTCCCGGCTCTTTTGTCTCCTTTCCATCTGTTGGGTCAGCCAGTATTGATCTCCAATTGGGAAGAAAACAGCTGCTCTCGCCGCTCCACCACAATCTCCCCACACCCACACACTCAATCTATAAAGCTTGCCCTTTCCTCCTGGTTTGGCAGTTCTGCCCTAAAGCCCCACCTCAATCAGTTGGGAGGTGGGGGGAGTATGCGTGTGGATTTATCGAGCCTCAGACTCAGGGATCTCATTCACGTATAGTCGTCTGCCCCAATCCCATTAAGAGGTCTCTCAGCTGAGGCCCACTGGAAATATTACCAGCTCCTGGACCAGGAGGGAACCTCTGGGCTCAGAGAAAATTGGCAGCAGCAGCAGCAGCCGCCACTGCCGCATCTGCATCCCTACCCATCTTCCAACTGGCAGAGAGTGGATGGCGACTCCAGAAACTTGGGCTGGCCGAGTTAACTTAGAAAAGTAGAGTTAAGAGAGAACTGTGCCCTCAGCTTAGGAGTGAAAAAACGTTCTGAGTGAGTTTTTAATTCAATAGATTAGCTTTATCATCAGAAGGCAGCAGAAATGAATGGGCAGAAAAAGACCCTGGGCTTGGGAGTCATGAACCAAGGTTCTAGTCCTGGTTCTTCTCTTTGCTTCTTGTGTGACCTTTTCCAAGTCTTTTCCACTGTCAGAGCCTCAGTTCTCCTCTCTGTAAAAAGAAAATTGGTCTAAAGTGATGTCTCAGATTCCTTCTGGCACTACCATTCTATGATCTAAGGCCCCTCCCACTTCTCACATGCTAAGTTCCAAGGTCATTCCCAGCTCTGACATTCTGTGTCCTAAGGGCCCTCCCAGCTCTGATATTCTGTGTTCTAAGGCTCCCTCAGTCCTGACATCTTTGGTTCTAACATCCTTGCAACAACTACTTATGCCTCATCTTGCCCTTCTGATGCATAAAACTCCCTCCCAAACATGTAGGGATGCCTTGAGAACCAGTGAGCACTTGGGGAGGAGACCAAAATATTGCTATTTTTGACATTCCCTAAATACTAATTTTATCCTCCTTGGGACCTACAAAAAAAGATTGTAGTAGCCTCTCCACTTCCCATGGAATCCACTTACCTGGAATCCCTGTCAATATTATTAACTCACACACAACTAGAAATTAATCATCCCAGGAATCTGTCCCATTTGACACCATGTACACACACACACACACACACACACACACACGCAGGCAAACATACAAACACACATAACACATACACACAAGGCATGTACAACAGCAGTATTGGGTTGACTATGAAGGAGCAGACTCTGAAGTCGGGCTGAGCAGGAGAGTTCAGTAATATCCCCAACATCTAGACAGTCAAGAGGGTAACGCCCAGGAAGGTCAGGGCAATCAGTGAAGAACAAGGAGTCTCCAGACACCTCTTGCCTATTAACTCTCAATCACTTTTAGAGATGGGGAAGCCTCAGAGCCACACTATTGGACATGAGTCTAGACCAGATTTTCTTAATCTGGGATCTGTGAGTTTTATATAGATTATAGATATAGATATAGATATAGATATAGATATAGATATAGGTATAGGTATAGGTATAGGTATAGGTATAGGTATAGATATGTATGTGTATATATGTATATTTGTTAATATTGATATTCTGATAATTGTAGTTCAATGTAATTGGATTCCTTGGTAATCCTATTTATTTTATGCATTTACAAACATTATTCTGAGAAGTCCACCAACTTCATAAAGCTGACAAAGATTGGGGAGGGGGATGTCCATGACAAAAAAGGTCAAGAATTCCTGGCTCTAAATAGACTCATCTGCTGCTCTCAGGAAACAAATCGGTGTTCAACCACCCCCTGCCTCTCTCTTGCTACCTGCAGTCAGTTACGGATTAGTGGGCTCCATCAGGGCCCTCTGTTCACCTGGAAAGAAAAGAGGCAAAATATTTTTTCCTGGTATCATTGACACCATTGGCATTGAAGCCAGCTGATAATTGATAATGGATCATCACTGTGGGGTCAAGGTAAACTTGAAAAGCCAACAGATCTGCCACCCACCGACAAAGTCCTTGAAAATGTAAAGCATCCTTAACATCAGTAGTTTTCATGCTCTTTGGAATCCATTTGGATCCCATCAAATCCCCATATTGCATGGACCCTGATCTTTTCTCACCATGTAAAGTCCTCACTCTGAAGTTTTCTTTATCTTCTAATGGTATTTTACACCCAGCGTTTTTATCAGTGACCTAGATGAACACATAGATGGCCCACTTATCAAATTTGTAGCTTAGTGTATCATAGAATAATAGATTTATGGCATGAAGTTGGAAGGAACAGTAGCATGGGATCATAGACTTACAGTAAGAAGGAATTGGAGAAGCCATCCCACTCAACCCCCCCATTTTACAGATGGGGAAACTGAGGATAAGAGAGGCATAGTGACTTGCTGAAGGTCACAATAATGTCAGAGGCAGAATTCAAAACAGAACTAGGTGTCCCTAATTCTGGGCCCACCGTTCTATCCACAATGCCATACTTCGTAGAGAAGCTAACACATTGAATACCAGAGGCTAAGATGAGGGGCTAAATCTTAATCTGGGATATGTGAGTTTTACATAGATGTAGATATGTATGTATGTATGTATGTGTATATCTTACACAATCCATATTCTTTTATTTATGCCCTCCCTCCCCTCTCCTTTCCTTGAGAAGGCAATTTGATATACATTATATATGTGCATTCATGCAAAACATTTCCATATTAGCCATGTCACAAAAGAAAATGAAAACAACAACAAAAAAAAAAAACCAAACCCAAAAATACTAAAGAAAGTTTAAAAAACAACTATGCTTCAATCTTCATTCAAATTCCATCAGTTCTTTCTCTGGGGGAGAATAGCATTTTTCTTCATGAGTCCTTCAGAATTATCTTGGATCATTGTATTGCTGAGAAGAGCTAAGTCATTCACAACTGACAGTTCTTTCTCTGGGGGTAGATAGCACATTTCATCAAAGCCCTTCGGAATTGTCTTGGATCATTGTATTGCTGAGAATAGCCAAGTCATTCACTGCAGACCATCACATAATGTTGCTACTGCTGTGTACCATGTTCTCCTGGCTCTGCTCATTTCACTTTGCATCAGTTCACATAAGTCTTTCCAGGTTTTTCTGAGAGCAGCCTGCTCATCATTTCTTAAAGCACAATATATTCCATCACAATCACAGACCACAACTTGTTCAGCCATTTCCCCAATTGATGGGCTTCCCCTTAATTTCCTGTTCAATTTTAACAAGATGAAGCACCCTATCATTTGCATTGAGTGGGCAACAGTTTCTGGATAATACTTCTTCAGGCCAATGGATGAGAAGGAGACACTTAGGTCACCCAATTTATCTCCATTAAACTTATGGGGCCACATCGAAACTGTTATGTCTGCCTCCAGCCTTCATACTTTGGAAGATCCTGAGAACAGAATGACAAATGCAATCATTTCAGTCACTAAGCAGCAGCTGAGGAAAAGTTTTTACCAAGTTCAAAAATTGATTAGAGCAAAGCACACAAGGCAGTGGGCTAGTTTGAATTTTAATAAGGATTTTAAAAATGTAAATAATTTACCTTTCAAAGAATTAAAAAAATTTACTAGCATTTATGCTTCTGGAGTTATTAACTATGACTTTTGGGACACCTTATATTTTGCCTATAATTTTCTGAATATATTTCCTACTATAAGATGTAAGCTCTTTGAAGGCAAGCACTGTTTCTTTTTTGCCCTTGTCTTCCCAAATAAATCAGTATTTTTAAAGCATATTTTTTTTGCTTTTTTATTTTATTTTACCAGAACACAAATACAAAATAGAGAAAAGAAACAAAAACATGTCATAAGCTTAAATATTGAAACTTAAATATAAAGTAAGAAAGAAAAAAAGCATGTCATGTGCATAGCAAAACGTAGGAGAGGATTCAAAATATGTATCGTTAAAGCGTATTTTAAAGTATGGTAGGCATTGTGCTAAGCTCTGGGGATACAAAGAAAGGCAAAAGATGGTCCCCATCCCTGAGGAACTCACAGTCTAAGGTGGAGACAATTACACACAAACAGAATGTGTCCAGGATAAATGGGAGGTAATCAGCAGAGGGAAGGCACTAGGATCCAGGTGCCTTTGGGATAGGTTTCTTGCAGAAGGTGGGGTTTTAGTTGAACCTTGAGGGAAGCCAGGGAAGCCAGGAGGTGGAGATGAGGAGGGAGAGGATTCCAGCCATGGGGGACCAGCAGTGAAAATGCCCAGAGTTGGGAGAGAATGTGGCTTGTTCAAGGAGCAGCAAGGAGGCCAATGTCACAAGTGTGGGGTGGAGGGCAGTGAAAAGGTAAGAGGAGACCAGGTTTCCAAGAGCTTTACATGCCAGGATTTTATATTTGATCCTGAAGGTGATAGGGAGCCACAGGAGTTTTCCTGAAGTGGGGAGACAGAGTCATAGCTGAGCTTTAGGAAGATCAATTTGACAGCTGAGCAGAGTATGGGCTGAATGTGGAAAGAGCCAGATGAGCTCTCAAGCTGTCAGCTCTTTCAAAACCATTATGTCTTTATATTTAAGCAGTTACTAATTAAGTAATTAAGTCTTTGTCAGAACCCACAGTGTGGTAGAAAAAGTTTTGGACTTGGACTAAGGAGACCCTCCTTACCTAGGGGTAAGTCACTGCCCTCAGGGCTATCATCTATAAATGTGGGGACTGGACTAGATAGCCACTAAGCCTCCTCCCAGTTCTGACATCCTCTGTTCTAAGGGCCCTTCCAGCTCTCACATTCTGTGTTCTAAGGGCGCTCCCAGTTCTGACATCCTGTGTACTAAGGGCCCTCCCAGCTCTGGCATTCTCTGTTCTAAGGTCCCTCCCAGCTCTCACATTCTGTGTTCTAAGCCTCCTCCCAGCTCTGGCATCCTGGGTTCTAAGGGCCCTCCCAGCTCTGACATTCTGTGTTCTAAAGGCCCTCCCAGCTCTGACATTCTGGGCTCTAAGGGCCTTCCCAGCTCTTATATCCTGTATTCTAAGGTTTCTTTCAGTTCTGACATTGTATATTCAAGGTCTTTTCTATATCTAGTACCTACAATCCTTTTCAACCCTTTAACATTCTGCAACCTAATGTCCCATGTTCTAAGGTATTTTTCAGCCTTGACATTCTTTATTGTAAAGTCCCTTCTACCTTTGACATTTTATATTATTTGGTCCTTCCCTACTCTGTGGTGCATAATCCAGGGCAGAGGATGAGCCTCTTGGGATTCTGATAGTCCCCTCCAGGACCTAGTTCAAAGCTCAGTGTCCATGAAGAACTCAACCTGATTGTCAGTATGATTTACGATTATGAAATAGCCTCCTAAAGATCTTCTCTCAGGAGAAGCTAGGGGACATAGTGCCAATTCTGTTCCTGTTGGGAAAACTCCCTATCACAGAAGAAAGGAAAGAGGAAGGAGAGAGAGACACACAGAGAGAGACACAGAGAGAGAGAGAGAGAGACAGAGAGACACAGAGAAAGAGAGAGGCAGACAGACACAGAAAGACTGAGAGAGACAGAGAACAGAGAGAGGAAGGAGAGACAGAGAAGGGAAAAAGAGAAAGAGATAGAAGAAAAGAGAGAGGAAAGAGAGAGGAGAGAGGAAAAAGGTAAAGATGGGTGAGAGAGGAGAGAGAGAGACAGAGAAAGAGGGGAGAGAGAGAAGAGAAAAGGAGAAAAGAGAGGAAAGAGAAAGTAGAGAGGGAGAAGAAAAAAGATATAGAGGAGAGAGAGAAGAGAGAGAGAAAGAGGGGAGAGAGAGAAGGAAGAAAGAGAAGAGATAGGGGGGAGAGAGGAGACAGAGACAGAGAAAGAAAAAGAGGAGAGAGAGAGAGAGAGAGGGAGAGAGAGAGAGAGAGAGAGAGAGAGAGAGAGAGAGAGAGAGAGAGAAACAGAGAGAGAGAGAGGGAGAGAGAAAGGGAAGGAGAGAGGGGGGAAGGAGAGAGAGAGAGCGCTGAAGACATGGGGGGAGGGTTAATTGTGGGGGGGTGTCTAGTCCTGGTCTTTGGGCCTTCAGGACAACAACCCCAACCAGTGTTTTGCTTACAAACCCCATTTGCCGTTTGACACAGGAAATTCATCTGGGCCTTTCACGTCCTGTTCTCGAAAAGATGAAAAAAACAAACCAATCAACCCTGTAAAGTGACTTGGACTATGAAATACTGCCTAGAAAGAGGAGGGGAGGGTAATTAAGGGTAAGGGAGAAAAGGAGAGGAGAGGAAAGGAAGGGAAGGGAGAGAAGAGGAGGAGAGGGGAGGGGAGAGGGGAGAGAGGAGAGAAGAGAGAAGAGAGAAGGACGTAGTCAGAGAGAGTCAGACAGAGGGACAGAGATGCAGTGAGTCTGAGAACCAGAGAGAGGTTGAGCCTGGGGAGGCCACATGATCTGGCCATGGTGAGGCCACCTCCTTTCTTGGCCCAGAGTTTGTCCCCTTATCTAAGGCCAGGGACCAAGGTGCTCTAACCAACTTTTTAATCTCCAGGAGAACTGGGGTTCAATCCCACCTCCCACCAGCCGCAGAGCAGACACGAGAATCCTTCCCAGGTTTTCCTGAGGTCTGTCTGCAATCAGTTAGTCCACAAGCCATTATTAAGCATGTATATATCAGACACTGATGTTCCTGTACAGTCTGTGGTGCTGGTGACTGAGCACCCCACACACACTTCCTGGGTACTTTGAGATGCCCCTCCTCCCCTTGGGGGGCTGGAGAAGTTTGGAGGAACTGGAGCCAATCCCAAAGAAGTGAGGCTGGAGACTGGTTCCTTTGTCCCTTAGTACTGAAGGAACATAATAGGTCACATACAGAGAGAAGGTGTCCTTGGGAACCATGGAGGTCAAAACTGCTACCAACAGTCCCATTTTGCAAATGAAGTCGCTTAATCCCAATTGCCTGCCCACCCCAAAAAAGGGATGAACTCCTGGGAAGCTGGTGGGTCGGCCTAAGTCTCTGGAGAAGGCCAGGCTTCAGAATCTTATGGAAAGAGCAGGGGAGTGGATGTAGCCTCTGGGCTCAGGATGGAAAGGGCCAGGGGCCCAGAAATTGCCCAGAAATTCCCACCAGCACCCCTAGTCCTTCACACAGGGCAGCCCCTGGGTCCTCTAGTGGGAGGATCTGAGGCTGCTTACTATTTGAGGACATCATTTCACACAGAGGAAGGAGGAACACAGAATGGGGGGGGAAACAAGGGACAATGCGAGACATCCTGTCTCCTGTTTCCATGATTTTGCAACCTGCTCCTATGCCTGGAATTCTCCTCCTCCTCCTCAATACTTCTTAGAACCCCAGCTCCCTTCAAGGCTCAACCCAAGGGCCACTTCCGCTTTCCTGATCCTCCCAAGTCTTTTACTCCCTTCCCACACTCACACCCAGGAAATTGTATTTACTTCTATAAGGGTAGGAGGTTGCCTAGATGGCATGAACAATATATGAAGAAGGCCTGGGGAACTCCATTTAAAGTGAATAAGGTGAGGGTACCCCATTGAATCAATCAATCAAGGGCATTAGACTAGTTGTAATAGAACAAATGACAAAGAATTTATCATACAGATATGTGTATTACATTATATATTATATATATTACACATATAAATATATATATAATCAAATACATGTTCGAATGAAATAATATTTGTAAAATGTTTAGTACAGTACCTGGCATATAGTAGGTGCTTAATAAATGCTTGTTCCCTTCCCCTCCCTGGAATTAAGCACTTATTATGTGCCAGGCCCTATGCTAAGTACATAGGATACCAGCTGCTGTCGTTGTTCTGTCTTTCAGCTCTTAGTGACCCCACGGACCATGGCACATCAGGCCCTTTTATCCTCCACTATCTCTCAAAGTCTGTCCAAGTTCATTTTTGTTGTTTTCATGACACGATCCATCCATCTCATCTTCTGCCATCCCCTTTTCTTTTTTCTTTCAGTCTTTCCCAACATCAGGGTCTTTTCCAATGAGTCCCATCTTCTCATTATGTGACCAAAGTATTTAAGCTTCAGCTCCACTATTCGACCTTCCAGTGAATATCCTTAATTAATTTTCTGAAGTATCGACTAATTTGATCCCCTTGCTGCCCAAGGGGCTCTCAGAAGTCTTCTCCAGCACCACAATTCAAAAGTATCTATTTGGAGCGCTTAGCTCTCCATATAGTGAAACTCTAACAACCAGATTGCTATTGGGAAAAGCATAGCTTTGACTATATGGACCTTTGTTGGCTAGGTGATGTCTCTGCTTTTTAGCGCGTTGTCCAGATTTGCCATAGCTTTCCTTCCAAGGAGCAAGCGTCTTTTAATTTCATGGCTGCAGTCTCTGTCTGCAGCGATCTTTGAGCCCAAGAATATAAAATCTGACGCTGCTTCCATTTCTTCTCCCTGTTTGCTGGGAAGTGATTGGGACTTCTTCAAGATCTTAGCTTTTCTGATGCTAAGCTTTAAGCCAGCTTTTACACTCTCCTCCTTCACGCGCATTAAGAGGCTTCTTAATTCTTCTTCACTTTCTGCCATCAGAATGGTATCATCTGCATAGCTGAGATTGCAGATATTTCTCCCCGCAACTTTAATTCCAGCTTTTGATTCATCCAGTCTGGTATTTTGCATGATGTACTATGCACATAAGTTAAATAAACAAGGTGACAATATACAGTCTTCTTGTACTCTGTTTTCCCATCTTAAACCAATCACTTGTTTCATGTTCAGTTCCAGCTGTTGCTTCTTGACCTACATATAGGTTCCTCAGGTGATAAGTAAGATGATCTCGTGCTCCCATCTCTTTGAGGACTTACCACATTTTGTTGTGACCCACGGAGTCAAAGGCTGTAGTGTAGTCGATGAAGCAGAAGTAGATGTTTTTCTGGAATTCCTTTGTTTTCTCCATAATCCAGCAAATGTTGGCAATTTGGTCTCTAGTTCCTCTGCCTCTTCAAAAACCAGCCTGCTCTTCTGGTAATTCTGCTTTCACACATTGTGGAAGCCGAGCTTGCAGAATCTTACAGTAATTTGAACATTCCTTAGCATTGTCCTTCTTTAGGACTGGGACATGAACTGATATTTTCCAAAGGATACAAATACAAGAAAACAATATAGTCTCTGCCCTTAAGGAACTTACATTCTAATGGGGAGAAGACAATCCATAGAGGAGAGCTAGAAAGATGAGGGAAGGGGACACAGACATGGCAGTGTGGCTTAGAAATGATGGATGGGAAGAGATGTGGAGGCCTGGTTCTAGGTAAGATAAGGCAAAAGCTCACCTATCAAAATGCAGGGTGCTCTTATATCAAGCAAGGGAGAAAAAAACAAGGTGACAAGGAGTCTTGAAAATCAATGTGAAGGGGAGTGGGCAGTTGAGAATATTCTTTCTCAGCATATGCTACATTTATATGTGCATATTACTTCTCCCCCAACAGAATGTAAGTTCCTTAAGAGATGGCATGGCCTTGCTTTTGTCTTTATACTTGGCACCTTAAGTACTTAATAAATGTTTATTGAATTGGGGTAGGGGGGAATAGGGAGGTAGCTAGGTGGTACAGGGGATAGAATGCCATGCCTGGAGTCAGGAAGACTCATCTTTGTGAGTTCAAATCTGGTCTTAGATACTTACTAGCTGTGTGACCCTGAGCAAGTCACTTCACCCTGTTTGCCTTAGTTTTCCTCATCTGTAAAAACAAGCTGGAGAAGGAAATGGCAAACGACTCCAGTGCCTTTGCCAAGAAAATCCCAGATGGGGTCACGGAGAGTTGGACACAACTGAACAACAGCAACAACGTAGGGAGAATGGCATGTGTTTTCTTCTTGGCAGAATATATTAGGGTTGACTGTGTTCAGAGAAGAGGGTTGGTTTGGACTGATAGGATGTGGAGAAGTCGGTACCTACCAGGAGTGCCTTCTCAGGGCTGAGTTATGGGCACAGCCTTGGCAGAAGCTGCCCAGGGGCGGAAGGGAGACCTGCTTAGGGTTAGGGATATGTTCAGAGCTGAGAAGTCCTGCTCAGGGCAGGAGACGTAGAGAGCGCTGGTGAATACAGGCCGTGTGTGCTGAACAGGCCTGGGCAGGATTGAGAAAACTGCTACTACCACTGACTACCACTACTACTGCTACTACTACCTACTACTACTGTTAACTACTAACTACTACTATTACTACTACTTCTACTATTACCACCACCACTACTACTACCTACTACTACTGTTAACTACTAACTACTACTACTAACTACTATTACTACTACTACTACTACTAAGAAAATAATAATAATTATGACAATAGCTGCCATTTAAATTGTGGTTCAAGGTTTGTAAATCACTTTACCTCCGTTTTCTCCCTGGACCCTCACGAAGCCCTGTGGCGTGTGTCCTTTCGTTATTATTCCCATGTTTTTACATTGGGAAACTGAGGCTCCAAGACTTGCCCAGAGTCACACAGCTAGCGAGTGCCTGAGGCTATATACAAATCCGGGCAGTATAATGTTGCCTCTTAGTAGGTGAGGTCATAGGATCATTGACTGGAGCGTGGGCTTTTGAGCCTGCTGACCACCCTCTCCTCCTGGAGACTCTAGGTTTTCATCACCCTTCTCTTTCTTGATCCACGTCCAGCCGGTCCCTCCTTTGCCGGGTTGTCATCCATATTGGGCCCCCTAACTACAGGCGTCCTGAGTCCTTTCTCCTTCTCTCTGTACACTGTTCTGATCAGCTCCCATGGATTCGTTTCCCAATCGGTTACTTGTCGTAGGGATTCTCCTCCCTCACCATCCCTCACCTTCACCCCTTTGTCTCCCCTTACCCAGCCACTACCCTAAGGGTGGAGGGAGCATTCTGAAGACTCCCTGGCTCCCATGACCTTCTGACAGTTCAGGAGATCCCCTGGGGCAGCCCCTTTCTCATCTTCCAGGGAAATGCCTGGTACTGCCAGGGTTGGATTAACATCCAACGGCAGAAAATGATGGCCGCTCCAGAGCTCTCAGGTCTGAGGGGCTCCATTCTGCATTTTCAAAATTCCCCTTTAACAGAACAAAAGAAATGTCTCATCCTCAATTTTAAAGGGATGTAAACTGATCTGACCTTGGTGTATTTGCAAACATTGGAAGGGTCCTCTTCCGTCCTTTTTGCTGTAGGGTCCCACCTATGGCTGTGGGGGTCTGCGAGCCTGGACTAGGGATTTCTAGGGAAATCCTCTCTATGGGAGACTGAAGCAACTATTAGTGGCCACTGTAGGGATGAGGGCATTGTCCTTATCAAGCATTTAGTAAGCACCTACTATATTCGGGGGCTTAGGTCTATCAGGACAATTCGATAGTCCCCTGCCCTGGAGGAGTGTACATTCTACTTAGAGAAAAATCATGGGCACAAATGAGTAAATAGTGCTGGATTGATAATCAGGGGATTAAGGATAAAATATGTCCCAGCTTTGTGATCTTATACAAGTCACTTAATCTCTGTGCACCTCAGGAAGCCATCTGTGAACTACACAGCCTCGAAGGCCTCTTCCAGCCCTGGATCTATGAGTCTATATCCTATTGGGGGGAATAACAATTGGGGGATTCTGAAAAGGCCTCATGGGGAATATGGAGCTTCATTTGAGTCTTAAAGAGAGCTAAGGGTTTTGGGGGGCTGAGGTGAGGAGGGAGACCCTTCTAGGCACCAGGCACAGCTGGAGCAAAGCTTTCAAGTGGGAGATGGAAGGTCTCAAAGCAGAATGAGCTAAATGGTTTTCCAAACATTTGCTCCACCCTCCCTGGGTGATGGGTGAAGTCCTCTGTCTCCATTGGAGTTCTCTGAGGTTTTAGTGGAGTAGAGGAGTGACCCCTACTTCTCATGGGATCATATACATAGAATTAGGTGGGACTCAGACGATAGACAATCTATCATCTATCTATATATTTAGATCTGCCTATCTTTCTCAATCTCTGAACGCTACTCGCTCTATGAAATTCTGTGATTGCGTGATTTCAGAGCTGAAAGCACAAAACCACGGAATCTGGTGTTTGGAATAGAGTTCAGCTCTACGGAATGTCATAGCAGGAGGGTGCATTAGAACAAGGACTAGGAATAAGGACTGGACCTTTGGTCTGTTTCACTGCTATGGGGAACACCCAGATTAGGAGACTCCCACTAAGAATGCTGGTCCACTAGCTCCCTGAAACTTGGAGAGTTGCCAGAGTATGGAAATGTTAGGGGTCTTTCCCAGGATCACACAGCAAATGTGAGAGAGTGGATTGGAACCCAGGTGTCTGTGGCTTCAGGACCAGCTTGCTACCTGCCTTGCTCTTGGGGCATGGAATATGAGAGCAGAAAATGTTAAAACTAGAAGAGATTTGACCTCTCTATTTACGGATGAGGAAAAAGAAGCCCTGAGGGAGGGGAAGCCCAAGATCGTATTGAAGGTAGCAGCACAGATTTTTTCCCCCGTTGGGAAAAAATTAATCCAAACACAGTCTCTTCCTGGGATGAGTGTAAGGCCTTAATCAGAGGCAGATCCAGTCTGCAGTGGATAGAGTGCTAGACTTTGAGTCAGGAACACCTGAGTTCAAATCCTGTCTCAAAAACTTATCACCTATGTGACCTTGGGTAACTTACTTCCCTTCTCTGATCCTAGGCTCCTGCTGTAGAAAATTAGATGATGTCTAAGATGCTCTGACATTCTATGAGCTCCCCATCTCAAAAAAGTCAAACTATGTGGTCACCTGGACGCAATTTCACTCAAAAAGTGCCTACCCTTCAGCCACCTGCTCTTCCTTTCTTCCTCCTCTGGCCCAAGAACATTATGGGGGAAGGGCACAAAAACAGGAGCAAGAGAGGAGAGGATACAATAGTTTTAATCTTGACCATAGGTCACAGGAGCCCAAGATTTTGAGTTGGAAAGAATGTTAGAGGGTCTCTGGTCCAAATGCATGGTTGGGGAAACTGAAGGCCCGAACGTTTATCTCTCTGTCTGCATGGGACTATGTATGCTTGTGTGAGCATACATGTGCATGTGTGTGTGTGCGTGTGTGCGTGTGTTTATGAGTATGCCATGTAATTCAATTCCATTCAACAAACATTAAATGCCTAGGGACCTTAGGAATTTAAATCTAACTGCCTCATGTCAGAGCTGGGAGGGCCTTAGAACACAGAATGTCAGAGTGAGGAGGAGCCTTAGAACATAGAATGTCAGAACTAGGAAAGGACTTAGAACACAGAATGTCATAGCTCAGATGGGCCTTACAACACAGAAAGTCATAGCTAAGAGGGGCCTTCAAACATAGAATATAAGAGCTGGAAGAGACCTTAGAACACAGAATGTCAGAGCTGGGAATGCCCTTAGAACACAGGACATCAGAGCTGGGAGGGTCCTTAGAACACAGACTGTCAGAGCTGGGAGGGGACTTAGAACATAGAATGTCAGAACTAGGAAAGGACTTAGAACACAGAATATCATAGCTCAGATGGACCTTACAACACAGAAAGTCATGGCTAAGAGGTGCCTTGGAACATAGAATATAAGAACTGGGAGAGACCTTAGAACACAGAATGTCAGAGCTGGGAGGGGCCTTAGAACACAGAATGTCAGAGCTGGGAGGGATCTCAGACAAATTCCCTCACTTTTTTAAGCGAATTTGTTCATTTTTAGTTTTCAATATTTACTTCCCTGTTTTAAATTTTCTCCCCCTTCCCCCTCCCTCCATCCCCAAGACAGCCCACAATCTGATATAGGCTGTATATACACATTCCCATCAAACATATTTTCACATTAGTCATGTTGCACAAAAGAATTATAACAAATGGGAGAAACCATGAGAAAGAAAAAAAAACAGAACAAAACAAAACAAAAGTAAATAATCTGCTTTGCTCTGCATTCAGACTCCATAGTTCTTTCTCTGGATGGGGATGGCATTTTCCATTGTGAGTCCTTTGGAATTGTTTTAGGCCCTTGCATTTCTGAGAAGGCCTAAATCTATCAATGTCAGTCATCAAACAATGTGGCTATTACTGTGTACAATGTTCTCCTGGTTCTGCTTACTTTACTCAGCATCAGTTCATATAAGTCTTTCCAGGTTTTTCTGAAGTCAAATCCCCACACTTTTATAGAGAAAGAAGCCATGCCCCAGAGAGGAGAAATGACCATAGTCACAGAATAACTCTGTCCCTGGGCCAGAGCTAGAACTTCAATTTAACTCTGCTCTTTCCACTCTACTGTCTTTTAGGGGGAAATGGAGGCCCATCGGCAAGATGAGAGTTATCCAACATCACGTGTTAAGCACTGAGAACTTCTTGGTGTTTGAGACTTGCTGTGTGCTCCCAGTATCTCCCTGAGATACCCCAAGAACAGGGAGAACCACAGAAGAAAACAGGCATGTACAGCTCGGTATGACACCTCTACCACATACAGATATGCCAAGATGCTTATCTGATGCGCCCCAATTCAGAGCGCCTGAGAAGGGACTTACCTCCTCTTCCCTTGACCTCTGGGGTGGCGGACCATTCAGAGCCTAACTTGGGGGCAAAGCTAAGAGCTAAGGTGGTCCTGGCCAGCCCCCTAAAATCTACCACCCTGATGCTACAACTGCCCAGACCCTGGGAGTGCCCCGAGGAGACACCCTAACCTGCTTCCTAATCATGGAATGCCACCAATAGTGGCTGTTCCAAGAGCTGAACAATCAGCCAAAACATATGCCTGAACATGGAGTCATGGACTCCAGTCCTGGGGATGCCATTTATGGAGACAATGACTGGCAGCAAATCACTTTGCAGGGAGCCTGGGACCTCTGAGGGGCCGAAGTTTCCTCCTTGACTTGATGAAAACAGAAAATTTCAAAGCCTTCTCCCAGCTGATATTTTATGTTCTAAGCCTCCTCATAGTTCTGCAATCCTGTGTTCTAAGGGCACTCCCAGCTCTGACATCCTGTGTTCTAAGGGCACTCCCCGCTCTGACATCCTGTGTTCTAAGGACCCTCCCAGCTCTGACATTCAGTGTTCTCAGGGCTTTCCCAGCTCCAATGTCATGTGTTCTAAGTGCCCTTCCAGCTCTGACATTCTGTGCTCTCAGGGCACTCCCAGCACTGACATCCTGTGTTCTAAGGCCCCTCCCAGTGCTGATATTCAGTGTTCTAAGGGCCCTCCCTGCTCTGTCATTCTGGGTTCTAAATCTCCTCCCAGACCTGACATTCTCTGTTCTCAGTATCCCTCCAATTCTGACTTTCTGTGTTCTAAGGTCCTTCCCAGCTCTGACAGTCTCTGTTCTAAGGCTCCTTCCAGTTCTGACTTTCTATCACTCTATTTCATATGCAGTGTGGGGACAGTGAAGGGCCTAGGCCAGCTGGAACAGTGTTCCCATAGGAGATAAGGTCAATTTTCAAAGCTCAGTTTGCTCCCAGTAAGTAACGTCACCCTGTCCCTTCCCCTTCCACCTCCCCCACACCCTCTGCCCTCCTACTCAGAGCACTAATAATTTTTGTGCATGGGGCACCCAAAGCAAAGGATCATGTTTCCCTTCCAGTCCCTACAGCTTTGATGAAGAAAGAAAAAGTCCCCAGGGGCAAGCTCAGTCTATGGTTTCCAACCAACTTCCAAATTTGGAAAAGCCTTCCAAAGCCCTTCTGCTGAGAATGTGGTGCTGAGTCAGGGTCTTTCAGTCAACCCTAAACATCTCAAGCTGGGGCTCAGGGCCAAGGCGTGGGGACCAGTTAATAGAAGGTCAGAGGCCCAGGCTTGGGCCAACACCAGCCATTGATTCATTAACCAATGAGCATATATGAAGTGTCTGTCATGTGCCAGGCCCTGGGCAAGGTGCTGGGAATACAAATATAAAAGTGAGACAGTTCCTGCCCTCAGGGAGTTTACATTCTACATAGTCCGACATATTCACAGAAAATTAACTGTATGTTATATACAAAAGAAATACAATCAAAAAGATAAATTTGGTCCAGGAGCACTGCCAAAAGGGAAAATCAGGAAGGAGGTGGCCCACAA
This sequence comes from Trichosurus vulpecula, assembly GCF_011100635.1. NCBI lineage: Eukaryota > Metazoa > Chordata > Mammalia > Diprotodontia > Phalangeridae > Trichosurus > Trichosurus vulpecula. The sequence goes on along the minus strand of NC_050574.1, from coordinate 59,159,393 downwards.
TTTGGACTTTAAAGGGATGGAAGTGAGGATGAAGAGAGTCCCATCATGGAGAGCAGCCTGTGCACTGAGGCAGAAGATGGCATGTGGCCCATGGGGAGGAACAATGTGCCATCAGCCCAGAAAAGTAGACAGGAGCCAGATCATGAAGGCCTTCAAAGGCCAAACAGAGAGGGCAATGGGGAGCCATGGAAAATTCTCGTACATAAGAGTAGCATGGTGTAACCTAGACACAAGGCCAGGAAATAAAAAGGGGCCCAAGATGGACTCATCTCTCAATAACCCAACCTGGTACACTGGTACTCTGATACTTCCTGAGAGATCTTGGGCAAGTTGCTTTCTGGGCCTCATTTGTTGGTCAGTTGTTTTTCAGTCATGTCTGACTCTGTGTGACCCTACTTGGGGGTTTTCTTGGCACAGATACTCAAAGGGGGTTGCTATTTCCTTCTCCAGCTCATTTTACAGATGAGGAAACTGAGGCAAACAGGGTTAAGTGACTTGCCCAGGGTCACACAGCTAGTGAGTATCTGAGGCTGGATTCGAACTCATTAAAATGAGTTTTCCTGAATCTGGGCCCAGCACTCTATCCACTGCACCGCCTAGCTGCCCCTCTTCCTTGGTTAAAAGGGGATTAAGCTAAGTGATTTCTAGGGTTCCTTCTAGCTCTAAATTCTAAGATCCTTTATTCCAAAAGTCACTTCCTGTTCTAATAATCTCTGTAGTTCTCTGATTTGGAATCTCAAGATTTGGTCCATCCCTCTGCTGCTGGATTTGTGCAGTCAGGGGCCCATTAAGTGGCTGGTGGTCAGGGCCTTGTTTACAGGCTGGTGGTCAAAGCCATGGTATTAATTAGCAATCATTGTTCAGGGGGACCTGGTTCAAAGGGGGGACCAGTGTTCAAAGAGTAGAAAATTATCTTCCTAAATTGAAGGGCTGGCCATGTCACACCCTTACTCAATAAACTCCTATGGCTCCCTAATCACTTTAAAGACGAAATATCAAATCTTCTGACTGACATTCAAAGCCCTTTATAATTTGCCTCTTCTCCCATGTCCCCAGCCTTCTTATGCCTCACATACCCCCATGGACTCTTCAATCCAGTGACACTGATTTCCTGGATGTTCCTTAAACAGGATGCGATATCTCCCACCTCCGGGCATCTTCCCTAGATCTCCCCTATACCTGGAGTGTTCTCCCTCCTCATCTCTCCTTCCTTCAAGTCCCTGCTAAAGTGTTCCCCAAACCCCTTTAATTCTGGGGCCTTCCCCCTATTGATTATTTCTCATTTATCTTGCCTATAGCTTGTTTACACATACAGGGACTATCTTTTACCTTTCTTTGTATTTCCAGTGTCTAACTAAAATATGTGTTCTTTGGGGTATTTCTTTGAAAGAGGGAAATTGTGTATGCAGGCATGTTGGAAGTGGCAAAGAGGGAGAGAGCATCTTTCTCACCTTACGCATTGCAAGGCATCATGGGAAACTCACCAGCCCCATTTCCTTGGCCTTCCTCCCGTCAATGGGGGCACATAGAATCCAGTAAATAAACGGCCATTATCTCACCTGTGTGGGAGCTGCAGGGCCAAGAGTACAGGACATAGGGACTTCTCCCATAGTTCCTGAAGCTTCACATAAGTAAAGATGCCCAAACATACATCCTAACTACTGATAGCTCATCAGTCCAGTGACAGTGACCTGTGAACCCAGGTGAGAAGCCAGCTCCTTTTCCGCCACCTTCACCCCCATCCTCTGACTGCCTCCCTCAGTCCCTGACCACACACCATAGTAATACTGGAGAAGGAAAAGTAGCAGAGAAAATGATAGTTAGGGTCCTTTTAAACTCTAGGATTCTATAATCCTTTCCGGTCTCAAGGGGATCACTAGGCCTATAGCTGAGTTATAAATGGGCTCCACTGGGAGCTCGCCTCCTGGATAGTGGGTCTGGAGTGTTGTTGAAAGAGACTTAGGGTGTTGTAGGGATAGAACATTGAATTTGGAGCCAGTAAGATCTGGGTTAGAATCCTGACTAAGGCAAACTACTTAATCTCTTTGGGTCTCAGTTTCCTCTTCTATAAAATGAAGGGGAGCGGGAGGGAAGGTTGGACTTGACGATCTTGAGAAAGTTCAGCTCTGAATCTGTGATCCTATGAACATGCGGAAACCTGCTGAAATGGAAGGAACATTGCCTACAGGGTCAGAAGGCTTGGGTTCAAATTCTTACTGCCTATATGACTTTGGCCAAGTCATTTCCTCCTCTCTGAGACTCAATGCCTTTTTTTGTAAATTAAATTTGGACTTGAGGACCCTGAAGATTCTTTGTAGCTCTGAATTTTGTGGTCCCATGAATGGCATTAACGGCAATCAGGTGACCAGGATTCTAGCTCCCTCTCCATTACTAACTCCCTCAGTAGGTCTCTTCTTTTCTTGTAACCTCAGTTTCCTCATCTGAGAGATGAAGGAGTTAGACTTCAGGCCCCTCCCTGCTCTGACATCCTGTGTCCTAAGGCCCCTCCCAGCTCTGACATCCTGTGTCCCAAGGCCCCTCCCAGCTCTGACATCCTGTGTCCCAAGGCCCCTCCCAGCTCTGACATCCTGTGTCCTAAGGCCCCTCCCAGCTCTGACATCCTGTGTTCTAAGGGCCCTCCCAGCTCTGACATCCTGTGTTCTAAGGGCCCTCCCAGCTCTGACATCCTGTGTTCTAAGGGCCCTCCCAGCTCTGACATCCTGTGTTCTAAGGGCCCTCCCAGCTCTGACATATTGTGTTCTAAGGGCCCTCCCAGCTCTGACATCCTGGGTTCTAAGGCCCCTCCCAGCTCTAACTTTGTGTATTCTGTGATATGTAGTGTGTACATATGAAGTACAGAGATGAGGTAAATGTCACTTCTAGGCTCTATCTCACTGCATTGTAATCCTGTTGCCTGCATATGAAGACAAGCATCTTGTTTTAAAGTCAGAAACTCTGCCCCCCACAAGTCCCCACTGCCAAGGCCAGGGAGCTCGGTGCATGGCTTGGTTGTTAATTGCCTAATCTCCTGGAGTGACGGTAGATGCCTGGGATGCTCCATCGATAGCACATGGAACACCCATCAATTTCTCAACCACATAATGACCCCCCTTCCTTTGGACGAGTAAGTAAAGTTGGTATGTTTCAAATTTTCAGACACACCCATGGAAAATGGGGTCATTAAAGGGAAAAGGGGGGGGAGGGGAAGAAAAACCATAGACCTTTTTATGGTAAAGAATATGTTCTCTCTTTCATCTGGGGCCAGGCCACCTCCTTGGAATGGAGCTCAGGAACAATACTACCCTTTGTAGACAATAGCTCTGGCCCACGGGCCCCTTTGGCCCAGGTTAGAGGGAGCTGGGTGGGCACTTTCGTGGAAAATATAGCTCCAGCGGGGACTGGAGTTTCTGGAAGGGCTTTTGGCTGTGTCCTGGCGACAGGGGATGTTGGGAATGTCCGTGATCCAGAGATCACCACAGCTTAGGAGACAGATGGCAAGCTTCAGGCTGGGGAGGGTCCTGGACAAGGGTCGGGGCTTGGGCTGACTCCTCCTGAGCACCCTGCTGTGATGCCCAGCACTCAGCTGGCTCACTAGGGTTCTGAGAAGCTCCTCCTCCCCTTCCCTCCTCCCCACCCCATTCTGGGGTTCCAACCTCTGGAAGCTGGTTAGAAGCGTGTGGTCATCAACAGCTGCACATTCTTGTTGGGTTACATCACCAGCTGACAGAGCACATCGTAGGACTTGGAAACTGGCTTGTGGTGGGCAGGGGGTGGGCTGGGGGCAGTTCAGACCAAAAGTCAATTCGAACAACCGTAGATGGCTTTCCTTTTTACTCTGAGGCCAGAGGAAGCTGTAGTGTTGACTCCAAGCTAGACTTCTGACCTCCTCATCCATCCCCCAGCCCTAGGCCCTGGGTACATTCCCACTTCCCGTGTCAGCATCCTTTGCCCTCCTCCTGTTAGCCCTGGTGCCCCTCACCCCCCAGCCCCACCCCCAAGATTCCAATCTTCCCCTGGGCTAACTGTAAATCCATCATAGATCCATAGACCAGCGACAGAAGTGGGAGAGAATGTTAGAGCTGAAAGGAACCTTAGAATATAGGCAAAAAAGCAGCCATTTCTGGGATATCCACAGACCAAGAAATCCCCTGCCATGGAGTTCTTGTACTCGGTGAACACAGAGATAAGGAGCAGCTTCAAAGACTAGGATCCAGTTGGACCCACAACTCACTCAACCAGATGGTTCCGCCAGAACAGTGTCCCAGCACCTGGGTGAGGAGTTCCATGGTGTACATGGTCCTGCAAATATTCCAAATGGGTGTGTGCACGGCGATGGCATTGTGGTGGGGGAGCCAGCAAAATCTCTCCCTTCAATGATCACCCAATTCAGTGGAGAAGCAAAGGCCAGCAGCCAAACCAGGTCATCAGGATCAGGACCTGCCTACCAACAACTCTTACTGTGTTCCTCAGTCATTTCAGTTATGTCCGACTCCTCATGACCCCATTTGGGGTTTTCTGGACAAAGGTACTGGAGTGATTCATTCTCCAGATGAAGAAAATGAGGCAAACAGGGTTATGTGACTTGCCCAGGGTCACATGGGTAGGAAGTGTCTGAGGCTGGATTTGAACTCAAGGAGCTGAGTCTTTCTGACTCCCAGCAGGTGCTCTGTGCACTGTGGTGCCCCCTAGCTGCAGAGGATAGCATAGCTTTGACCACAGTCTTGATGCTGTTCCTTAATGAGGTCTGTCATTAACCAGAAGTCCTTTCTGTCCCCGCTTGTGAGTGCTTGATACTTCCCCCATTCCAATGTGCTTTCATGATCCTTTTCCTGTCTGGCTCTTGTCACAAAATGTGTGCCCTTGTTAACTAGGACATCTATCATGCTACAGGGAGGTAGAGGTAGAAGTAAAGGGCGGGGAGGGGGAGTGATACTGACCCTCGACATGCTCAGCATCTTCTTTTCCCACCAATCAGAAGACCTCCAGGATTCTCAGAAGAGTAACACCTATAGCTAGGGTCACTCTGCTTGGTGGATCTCAGAAAGGAGGATGGTTTTATCTGGGTTCCAGTCTCAGAACCTGAGCTTTGTGGAGATGAGCCTAACTGATGTGTTTCCGAAGCATCCTTCTCCACATCCCCCTCCCGCAATGCCACTGGAATACAGCCTGGCGATCCATTTATTGTGTGTATAAGGAAGGCCCAGCCACTTTGCAAGAACCATGAATGGTGGAAGGGGGAAGGAGGGGAGGGGGAAGGACGGGACACCAGAGACCAGCCCTGAGCACTGTTTATATTGTGGCATATGCTTTGAATTTTTACTTAATACTAATTCATATAAAACCCCCGTCAAGAGCCACCCATCCACACATATGGAAGTGGTCTCACCAGTAACAATAGTCAGACGCAAAGGCCCAGGGTCGGCCCTGCTGGTGGGATGAGAATTGCACCACAGACAAGTAAGTGGTGGGTGTGGGAGAAGGGCCAGTTAAAGGGAGAAAACCCCTTCATGCCCATGGATGATGACTTCCATCAACCAATTCGCTATCCACATTATTCTCAGCCCTGGCAGGAGGACACTGTCATTAATTAAAAGGGAGGATGAGAAAAAAAATTCTCCTTAGCTCCACACCCCCTCTCCACCATGTTAACTGTTTTCAGAACAGAAAACTAACTGGGCCAACGGTATAGGCTGTTTCTTCCCAATCAAACACAGAAACTATCTTTTTTTTTCTTTTTTTCTTTCTTTCTATTTTTTTTTTTCAAAAGAAGAAGGAGCCACAGTGAGATCCAAGGGCCAGGGTGACGTTCTGGGTCAGGTGACTCCCCCCGGGCCAATGAGCCGGTGTTGGGCTAAAGGCTTTTTCAGCCTGGGGAGCTGAGGTTGGCTTGACACTCTGAAGGCCTCTTCCCCAACCACAGAACCACAGGCTGGGAGTCCTCTGCCATCCCCAGGGGTACCTGGGTGGGAGGGAGGGTTGGTTTCTCTCCACACCCTCATCCCCACTCCCCTGTGCTGGGAAGGGGGGCCTAGCCTCGCCTACACCTCTCATAGGTTGGGGAGGGGGTGTCATTCTGTCTGCCTTAGGGGTAAGTTTCATTCATTCCTCTGGGCCCTGGCCCCCAGCCTGTCCTGCCTGCTGCTGCCGTGGGTCTCCCCCCTCGCTGCCCGCTGCTGCCTCTGCTCTCGCCCCTTCCATCACTAATGATAGTCTGTGCATATACTTCTGTTGAACACTCTGTGGCCAGACATTCCTGTGGGACTGAGAACCCAAATTCTTGGGTACAAATAGGCATTAGCTTCCTCTGGGATCTCTCTCTCTCTTTCTCTCTCTCTCTCTCTCTTTTTTTTTTTTTGCTCTTTCTACTTTTTTTTCTTTTTTGTTGTCCCCCCCTTCCTTCTTTCAAATTATTTTCGAAGTAGAAAAAAAAATACACACACACACACACACACGCACACACACACACACACCAGTTCCAACCCAACCCCCTCAAGGACTGAATTCTCGCCTTCCTCAGACCAGAGCATGGCGTCCAACAGTATCTTTGATTCCTTCACGACCTACTCGCAGCCCTTCATTCGCGGTGAGTAGAGAAATCCCTGTGTAGCCACTGGCTGCCCGATGCCCACTGCCTACTGCCGGGGCAGGGGTGGGGGGAGCCTTGGGGTGGGAGTGAGAAGGTGGGCTGGCTGGGGTGGCATTTCTCCACCCTACACTGGCTCTTCTGAAGGTGGTCCTCCGCTATTGCTTCCCAATTCAATCCCCTCCTTTCCCTATACCTCCTTCCCCCTACCCCTCACTGCCACCCCAAATACAGGGCAATTGATTCTTGAAATGAGTTTCTTCTGTTGAACATTGGAACCCTCCCCTTGGAAAATCTCCACAGACGACCCGAGTGATATTCCTAGCTTCTCTTTGGGGGTAGGGGGACACCTTTGTCCTCAGCCTATGGGGGCTGAGAAGGGCTAGGCCGTGACCGTTAGAACGGTGTGTGGTGACTGCTCAGTATCTCAAAGACCAGTGTTCCCAGGTCCCTGGGAGGGTTCCCCTGGCTAATTTGGGAAGCAGGAGGCACCAGTGTCCCCTTACCCACTGACTGTGTTCATAAGACCCATCACTTTGGTCTGGCCTTTGGGACAAACATTTTCCTGATCCGGCCCAGGGGAAGAGGAGAAGGGAGCTTGGCGTCTGGGTTTACCTGCTGAGGACTGTGAATGCCACAAACTGAGACCGAGGGACTGGGTTTGGGCTTCCGCTGAAACCCTCTGGGCTATCTCAGGCCAGATTTTGAACAAAGCAGGGAGCGTCTGATCTGGGAAGTCAGGCGATATTTTTAAAGTTTTTGTTTCAAGGATTATCATCCTCAAGGTAGGAAACAGGGAGGGTAAGGCACCCAGCGACTAGTTGAGAATTGAGGTGGCTTCTGCCCCCTGCTAGAGGCGGAAGGGTAAGAAAATAACCTCCCCTACGAAAGGTCTGTGGTCTATTGCTGGGCAAGGAGAAGGCGTTTTTCTATAGAAACCCTGTACAGCATCTCCCAGGGCGAGGGCAGCAAAAGGGGCAGAGCTACGAACATATCTCTTTGGGCATGGTGGCACAGGCCAAATCCTGCCCCTGACTTACCGGAACTCGGCTGCTGGCTTCCCCAGAGCAGGCCGCTGCACAGAGACCTACTGACGTTTCTGATGGACAAGCAATTTACTGGAGAAATGTTTCTCTCATTTTACCATGCTGTAGCTCAACTGTAACTGCTGGTTTTCTCAAAGACTATCAGAAGCCTAAATGATTGCACTCAGAACCGTGTGTGTGTGTGTGTGTGTGTGTGTGTGTGTGTGTGTGTGTGTGTGTGAGGTTCTGGGATGGGGCTAGGAGTCCCTGCCCCTCATTGTAGCAATCAATGTTATATAGGAAATAAGCCCACTCCAGGATCATGGTATGTCACATCTGGAACTTTAGAACATGGAGCATCAGAACTGGGAGGATTCTTAGAAGGCAGACTGTCAGAGCTGGAAAGGACCTTAGAATACAAAATGTCATGGCTGGGAGGGTTCTTAAGACATAGAGTTAGAACTGGAACAGTCCTCAGGCCAGCCGGCCCAACGTCTTCATTTTACAAAAGAGGAAGCTCGAGGTGGTTCTGCGATTTGTCCAGTGTCTGTGTCCCCATGGTGGAATTTGAACTCAGGACCTTTGACTCCGGAGCTCATGCTCTTTCTGTAACAGTACATAAGAAGGGACCCTAAAACATAAAAGAGCTTAAGATATAAACTATTCGAAGTGTATGGGATCTTTCATCTCTGTAAGATCTGTGGGACATGCATATTCAGAACTCAGAGGCCATCTAACCCAATTTCTTCATTTTACAGACTAAGCATACCCAGGTAGAGGGCATTGGAAGGGAGGTTTGAACCCACAAGTTCAGACTCAAGCTAGAGTTCTTTCTGCAATAACATCGTCAAAGTCACCTTACAATGTAGAATGTCAGAGCAAGAAGGGACCTGAGGCTATAGAATGTTAGAACATAGAATGTGAGATCTGGAAAGGACCTTAGAACATAGATTACCAGAGCTGGGAAGAGCCCAGCAAGCGGGGAGACTGAGGCCTAAAGAGGAAGTTTGGGGGAACAGTTTCAGTGGCCAAGCTAAGACTTGGACCTTGTCTCCCGATTGCCTGGCTAGCGTTCTTTCCGTTACAATAGGAATCGCTAGGAGGCTTGGGTCCACAGGAGTGGTGAATTGGAGGCCAACTGGCGGTCAAGCTACCATTCCCTACTTTGCCTATCTGTATCCAACCCGCCTGCATTTCACTGGTCTTGTGAGCCAAATCCCAGAGTGCATCTCTAGAAGCCAGGCCCAGGCAGGACGAGACCCTGGGGCCAGAGGAGAGGAGGCAACAGGCAGGCAATCCAGAGACTGTCTCTTACAGAGGATTCCACACCGATGTCATTTTGCTGGGTCACTTCCTCTTTTCCCCAATCTTTCCCATCTTCAAGTTAGCTGGATCCTCTTTCCCCAGGCCTGAGCAACAAGCAGAAAATGGTCCCCAGGAAAATGCGGGGCCCCGCGTGGTACTGTGCAAGCTCCCTGGGAGCTGTGTGCTCCCCTCCCTTCTTCTAGGATGCGCTCACTATATAGAAGTCCCTTTGTCCCCTCACTGTGCTAATGAAAGACAGCTCCGATGGCAAGAAAATAAGAGTTTATAAAAAGCATTTGCACCACTCTTTGTGATCTCTGTTCCCTCTTCTACAAGCCAGATGAAGAAATACTGGGGTCTGACTCTGTTCTCAAGACAGACATGCTCCTGTCTGTCTTAGATTTAAATTCTCCGCATGATCGAGTAAGTTCGATCAGTGACCAAGCAAATCACGATTAGGCAACTAGGTAGCTAGGGATCTAAGTGACTAGAGAAACAGGACTTGGGATCAGAAAGAACCGAGTTCAAATCCAGCCTCAGACACTTGTTAGCTGTGTAAAGGGCAAGAGGATTCACTTCCCCGAACTTCGGTTTCCTTATATAACATGAGATAATATTTGTAAAGTTTGCTTTGCAAACCTTAAAATGCTAGCTATTAATACTATCCTTATTATGCATGTATTAAGCACCAATTATTAAAGCAGAGTAGGTAACAGTGGGAAAAGAAATGGATTTCAAGTCAGAGGATGTGAGTTCAAATCACACGTCTATTGCTACCTCTGTGGCCTGGGGAGGTCCCTAACCTCTCTGCCTGCTGCACTAAAGACACAAAAATATGAAACAATCTTTGCATTCAAGGAAATGACATTTTACTGGGAAGAACACACACACATATGTATATATATATATATGCATATATATAAAGATGTACATTGTCTCCAGTTTATTTGTACATTTGCATGTTGTCTCCCCCATTTAGACTATAAGCTCCTCAAGGGCAGGGACTCTTTTGTTATTCTTTGTAGCCTCAGAGCTTAGCATAGTGCCTCACACATAGTAGATGCTTAAGAAATATTGTTTGGAGGCAGCTAGATGGCACAGTGAGTAGAGCTCCAGCCCTGGAGTCAGGAGGACCTGAGTTCAAATCCCACCTCAGACACTTGACACACTTACTAGCTGTGTGACCTTGGGCAAGTCACTTAACCCCAATTGCCCTGCCTTCCCCCCTCAAAAAAAAAAAGAAATATTGTTTGACTGAAAAAACACACAAAATAGATTCAAAGCAAATAAAAGGTAATTTAGTGGAGGAGAGAAGGCAGGCAATAGCAGCTGAGGGGAATCAGGAGAGGCCTCATGTGGGAGGGGGTGCTTGAGCTGAGATTTAAAGTGAGAAGGTAATATATTTTGAGCCTGGGGAGATGGCAGGACCAATATGGAGAAGAGCAAGAAAGACGGTTTGTCTCCAGCAGGGAGTGGAGTAATTTTAATACACCCGGAAAAGTACAGTGGATCCAGGTAGTGGGGGGCTTTGAAAACCCAACAGAGGAGTTTGTGTTTGATGCTAGAGGTAATATACTGGCAGCCACTGAAGTTGAGCAGGAGAGTAACCTGGCCAGACCCGTGCCTTAGGACAATCTCTCGCAGCTTTGTAGAGAACGAATTGCAGAGGGCAGGGAGACCCACTAGAAGGTGGATTTTGCAGACCAGGTGATGAGGACCTCTGTGAATGGAGAGAAGATATAGTCAAAAGATGAGAAGGTAGAAATAGCAAGACTTGGTAATAGACTAGATAGAGGGGTGACGGGGGAGAAGAGTCAAGGGCTGTGTCAGCCAAGTTCTATCGACACCATTCTATTATCTGCATGGTTACGGTGTAAATGGAAGGCAGCAGATGGAGTGGTCTCATTTTCCTTATTAGCCTGTCCTTAGAAATCACTGTCCAGAGAGACTCTTTCTCTGAGACTGACTCTGACTCCCACCTAAAGGGGTCCATCTTCAGGACGGATTGTGGAGGATACGAGGTCAAGGTGGGGTGGGATGAAGAATTAACCGGATCCCCAGTATGGGAACAGGGGCATCAGTGTGCTGTGTGGAGCAGGACATCCCATACCGTGCCTCGAAGGACAGCGCCTTACTCCTCCATCAATAGTAGATGCCCTCCTCAGTGGAGGGTGGGGCCCCCGGGGCTCAGGGCTTTAGGAGATCTTTCTAAGTTGATACCCCTCCAGGTTTCAGTGGGAGGGTGTTTATGGCAAGGCAGCTGGAAAAGGGAATCTCAGTTTGTCCCAGACAAGACTGACTAGCTGCTAGACTGGCTATGGAATGAGAAGGAAACATAGAGGCTACTAGTCCAACTTCCTCATTTTCTAGACGAGGAAACTGAGGTTTAAAAACTTGAGGTCACTTGTGCAGAGTCAAACAGCTAGTGTGCATCAGAGGCAGCATTTGAACGCAGGTCTTCCTGCCTTCAAGGCCGCCATTATATCCACTAGTTTCCATGCTGGATATCAGCCACAGCTGAAACTTTGAATTGCGTCCCTGGAGAGGTCATAGTCAGGGCTACTTCAGGGTTAGCCCAGTGACTTACATACAGTAAGAATTTCAGAACTCCCTTTCCATTTATTCATTCATTCATTTGCTCACTCATTTGTTCCACTGTTGGAAATATGAGGCCCCTCACTTCCTTACACCCCCTGTGCCTCTGTTTGCCTGCCGTTGAATAGGTGTTTTTCCATCTGCCTCCCTTAGTTCAAATATGCTGCTGATGGGACGTCAAAATCCCAGGCCTTATGTCCTTCCCCTGCCTTTATAGCTATGGAATCATCAGTTCCTCAAATGTTAGTTGCAAACCCAAAGGTTGATGATGGAAGGGATCCTGGAATGTAGAACATCAGAAGTAGAAGGGACCTCACAACACAGAATGTCAGAAGCAGAAGGGACCTTAGAACGCAGAATGTCAGAGGTAGAAGGGACCCTAGAACGCAGAATGTCGGAGGTGGAAGGGACCCTAGAACGCAGAATGTCGGAGGTGGAAGGGACCCTAGAACGCAGAATGTCGGAGGTGGAAGGGACCCTAGAACGCAGAATGGCGGAGGTGGAAGGGACCCTAGAACGCAGAATGGCGGAGGTGGAAGGGACCCTAGAACGCAGAATGGCGGAGGTGGAAGGGACCCTAGAACGCAGAATGGCGGAGGTGGAAGGGACCTTAGAACGCAGAATGGCGGAGGTGGAAGGGACCCTAGAACGCAGAATGTTGGAGGTGGAAGGGACCTTAGAACGCAGAATGGCGGAGGTGGAAGGGACCCTAGAACGCAGAATGGCGGAAGTGGAAGGGACCTTAGAATGTAGAATGTTAGAGCTGATAGGGGAACCTTACAAAATACAATGTCAGATCTGGAAGGGGCCATAGAGACCATCTAGTCTAACCCCCTAATTTCACAGACAAGCAAATTGAGGCCCAGAGAGAAGTTCAGTGATTTGTTCACCTATGGAATGGTGGAACAAGTCAGTGCTATCCCAAGAAGATCATCCTAAGCCACTACTTTCATCCTGCCAGCATGAGGCATGCCAAGAAAGGCAAGTTTAGTCAATGGATGAAGGCAGGGAGAAGCTATAGGGATACCAAACAGTATCCAGATTCCATCTGGCCCCTCTTAGATGATCTTACCCACTTATAGGAGGGAGCCAGTTAGCCCTTTCAGAGAAGCACCAGCTGGCTTTTAATGTGATACGGTAGGGAAAGCCTACAATTAAGAATGAGAGGCCCTTGTCCTACCCCTGGTTCTGGCACTAATTTGCTGTGTGATATTAGAAAATTTATTTACTTCTCTGAACCTCAATTTCCTCACTTGTAGAGTAAAAAAATTATGCTAGACAGCCTCTAAGGACCCATTCAGTCATAACATTCTGTGTTCTGATGTTCCTTCCACCTCTAACATTCTGTGTTTTAAGGTCCCTTCCACCTCTAATGTTCTATGTTCTAAGGTGTCTCCTAGCTCGGACAATCTCCTACCAGCTCTAAGGTTTCCTACCAGCTTGATATTTATATTCTAAGGCTCCTCCTAACTCTGATAATATATGAGTCTGTGAAGCATCCTTCCCCACCTCCACCCCCCTGCCCTCCTGCCCCAGTCCAGGACCTCCCCTCCTTTTCCCCTGGCTGTCACTAATTCTTTTTCTGTCCTTCTCTGGTCTCATCTCTGCCCTGTGGGCTGATCCTCACACTAGAACAGCACGTCACAAGAAGCCCTCATTTCCTTTCCCAGTGACTGCTCACAGCCCCAAACACCTCCCACGAATAGAAGGGTTTTTCTGGGGAAGACAGGAGGCAGCTGTTTCCCGCCTCCACCAAGGAGTGAAAAAGAGGAAATGGGTCCAAGTTGCAATAAGCAGGATTTAGGTTAGACCTCAAAAGGAAGGATCCTCTGGTCATAATGGCTGTTAGAAGCTGTAAGGTCGCCGTAGGTGGGACTGGGAGCATTCACTCTTCTGAAGCTCTATGAGAGTCAGACAGCCAGAAAACAGGGGTCTTAAGCTTCCTCTACTTTGCAGCGCCACGGAGAGATTTCACAGGGCTTGGATGGAGAAAAAATATGTCTTTTTTACTAATCTCTAATCTCCTGTATTTTATTTTAGGTATTTAAAAATATTCCTCTTAGAAAAGGTCTATAGGCTATCCCTGACTGACAAAAGAGTCTTGTCTATCACACACACACACACACACACACACACACACACACACACACACACACGATAAGAACCCCTGCTATAGATAAATATGGGCAGGCAGAAGCTTGGATAGAGGTGGAGAACCTATGGCATGATTTGTAGAAACTCCCATAAACCATGGAAACTTGTGAAAGTTATTCCCTTTGTATCTAAACCCTTCTGTCCAGAGACTGAAGGGTAGGGGAAGGGGAGCCAAAGTCTAAACTCATCATGATTATACGGTCTTAAATCTAGAGTTGGAAGGGACCTCAAAAGCCATCTAGTCCAACCCCCTCATTTTTAAACACATGGAAACTGAGGCCCAGGGAGGTTGAGACTCCATCAAGGTTTGACTCATTGTCCCCTTGAGAGGAAAAAAGCCCAGCTAGACATGGAAGGAAACTGGAGCCACATTGGCCAGCCTCTGTGAAAGGCAGGGGTCACAGCACTGGCTGTGCCCATAGAGGGATGGCTCCAAGGCAGACGGGCGGGCTGGCAGTGCCCACTCAGCAGTTTCAGAGCTGGCCCTTTGAAACCTCTCCTGTACATACCTAGGCCTGACCCCAGAGACCACCCAGCCAGACCAAAGTGTGGCACATTCCAAAGGGGTGGCCCTTTCCTCTCTCTCCCCACATGATCCCACCTCAACCCGATGGGGCCTCACCCTCTCTCCTGATTCATCTGCAAACAACAGGGACTCTATGTCCCAGCCTTGCCCACCACGATCCACATAGAGAGGCCATTGAGAGGCTCACCAGCCCTTCCCAACCAGCAGACCGCTGTCCTGTGGTCCCAGTGAAAGAATGAGGTTTTTCTAAACCACCTGGGGAGGAACAGGGTGGGGAAAGAGACAGGGAGTGGTCACCCAAAAGGTGCAGGCATTGAAAGCATGACCCACCAGAAGGATCTGAAGGGTACAGGGCCGCTGAGGCAGCCTGTCCTGAGACAGCATGACCAAAGGCTCACACAGGCCTTCTACAATGATGGAGGGGTAGTAGGATGGAGGTGAGGGGGCTGAGAAAAGGTTATAGGTAGCCTGGACCTATTGTCTTCCCATCTGGAAATAAGTCCTAGCAGAAATCCCGAGGACAGAAGCAGGTCCAAGGTGCCATCTTGGACGGTTTGGAGTTATCATCTGAACCTCCGGAAACATGGCTGTCTTTTCTCAGAGAATCATAAAATAATGGAACTGGAAAGGAATTTAGAAAACAGAATGTTCTAAATGTTCTAGAGAAGAAGGAGACCTTAGATGACAGAATATTAGAGTTTGGAAGGACCTTAGAACAAAGGATATGAGTGAAAAGAACCTTGGAACACACAGAATGTCAGGACCAAAAGGGACTTTAGAACATAGAATGTCAGAGCTGAGAGGCAACACAGTGTCAGATCTAGAAGGGATCTTAGGACATAGACTGTCACAGCAGAGAAAGGCCTGAGAACCCAGAATAATGGCTTCTGAAGGGATCTTAGAACACAGAATGCCAGAGGTAGAAAAGATCTTAGAACACTTAAAACATAGAATTTATTTATTTTTAATGTATTAAGCATCTACATACATCAGGTCCGGTACTTGTTGCTGGAAATACAAAGATAAAATTCTAATCTTCACTCTTCCATTTGTCCACCTTAGGAATTGATTATCCACAACTCTCTCTTCTCTTCCTTCTTCCTACCATTGGCTTTTTTGTTCCCTCGTACCCACCTGACCCTAATCTACTGACAGGATCACCTGCCTATAGTGTCATAATCAGGGTTTGAACTTGTCTCAAATCCGGTACTCCAATCCATTCCCCATTCAGTCACTAAAGTGATTTTCCTAAAGCTCAAGTCCTAACAGGTCACCTCCCTACTCAATAAACTCCAATGGCACCCTATCACCTCCAGGATCAATTATAAAATACTTTCTTTGGCATTCAAGGCCCTTCTTAACTTAGAGCCCCCTCCTGCCTTTCCAATCCTCTTGCACTTTTCTCCCCAACACATACTCTTTGATCCAGTGACACTGGCCTTCTGGCTGCTCCATCTCTCAACTCCAGGCATTCTCTCTGGCTGTCTCCCATTCCTAGAAAGCTCTCTCTCCTCCACTTCCACTACTGAACTCCCTGGCTTCCTTTAAGTCCCAACTAAAATCCTACCTCCTACAGGAAGCCTTCCCCAACCCCTTTTAATTTCAGCGTCTTCCTTCTGTTAATTATTTCCAATTTATCCTGTATAGATCTTTCTTTGTATATATTTATTTGCATGTTGTCTCCTCTATTAGACTGTGAGTTCCTTGAGGGCAGGCGCTGTCTTTCGCCTCTTTTTGTATCCCCTCTGTTTAGCACAGTACAGTGCCTGGCACATAGTAGGCACTTAATAAATATTTATTGAATGAATGAACTGGTGAGAGGGAGTTATGATACTGTTCAACCCTGGGCAATGCTTGCAGCCTCTGTGAGTTTTAATCATCTCATCTGTAGATGGGGATAATGATACAACCAATGAAATAATATATGCAAAACATTTTGTCAATTTCAAAGTGCTTGAAGTATCAGTTATGATTATCATGATTATTGGGATCATTGAATGACTTACAGATAGCGATCTTCAGAAGGAAGGGAGAGATAAACGAAGTAGAGGAGGGGTCCTATGTTCCCATAATGTGCCAGGCACTCTGTGAAGTGCTCGGGATACAAAGTTAAAATCCAAACAGTCCCTGCCCTCAAGGAGCTTACAGTCTGGGGTTGGGGGAGGGGGAGACACAACGTACACACCAACAAATAGGTAGAAAGTAATGTCATGTAATCTCAAGAGGAAGAGAGTGCTACAAACTTAGGGGATCAGGAAAGGTGTCTTGTTAGGAGGGGACACCGGAGCTGGACTTGACAGGAATAGGGATTTTATGAAGCAGGGAGGGGAGGGAGTGCCTTCCAGACAGGGGTGTGTTTGTTATGGGGAACTGCTAGCAGGTTGGAACACGATGTACCAAGGGCAGTAGTATGAAACAATACTGGAAAGTTAGGTGGGAGCCAGGTTGCAAAATATTTTCAATCGATCAATAAACATTTATCAGGCACCTACTGTATGCCCGGCACCGTGCTAAGCTTTAAACTTTTTAGGCTTTTATAATCAGAAGCAACAGGGAGCCAGTGAAGATTTTTGAGTGAAAGTATGTGCGATTTGGAGAAGGAAGTGGGAAAGGGAGGGGAAAAGCAGTGAACAGGTTCAGATCCGTGTGTTGGGGCTTTTTTTTTTCTGAAAGTGGATTTATTTTATTTTTAATTTATGGAATAAAACAAGCATTTCTATAACAGTACAATAAAAAGATGATTGTACAAGAAACTACAAATCTACTATATGCAACTTGCTATTCCTTTCAAATACACAACAAAATTATCCGTGTTTTAAGAATATTAATATGGCAAGAAATTCTCTCCCACCCCCTTCTTCAAGGCCCATATCCACTGGCACCTCCTTTCCTGACCACCTACGCCCAGCACAGAATAATTTTTCCTTCCCGTTTCTGACCTTGTTGCGCCACACTCTAGGGCCTAAGCACCATACACTGCAGGGGAGTTCTGTTATCAGGACCTGTCTGCACCAGAGCCTTGGCTTAGATGTGGAGCCAAATGAGGTCAGGGCTCAGGTTTTGTATTCCCTTTGTATTCCCCTTTCCCTGTGAATTCTAAGTCTCATAGAGTAGGAGTTGAGTGAATATCGAATGAATGAATGAATCAGAGGGTTGGAAATTGGGTTGGTTGGAGAGCCTTTTAATCTTTATAGATTTCCCCTTCCTCCCCGCTTGTTCCCCCTCCCCCAAGAGCTTAAGGCCCAGCTCTGCCACAAACTGGCCCTGTGTCCTTGGGTATGTGGGCCTCAGCTGTCTTCTCTATAAAAGGGGAGAGGTTAATCCTTGCCCTCACTGCTGTGAGGTGTAAATGAACTCATGAACGGGAGAATGCTTTGAAAACCTTGAAATGCCCTTCACACACAAGGGGTTATTGTTAGCACTCGTTAGCCCAAATCTGGGGTTTTCTCTGAGATGGTTTCTGAAGACTGTTTAGAGCCTCTTGGCACAAAATTGGCTCCGTCTTCCACATGGGATTTTTGCTATGTGGTGTAGTGGTTAGAGCGCTGGGTCTGGAGTCTGAAAGACCTGAGTTCAAATTTGGCCTGAGACACTTACTAGCTGTGTGACCCTGGGCAAGTCACTTAATCTTCATTTGCCTTAATACATTGGAGAAAGGAAATGGTAAACCACTTCAATATCTTTGCCAAGAAAACCCCATGGATACTATTGTTGTGCTATGGTCCACAGGCTCACGAAAAGTCAAACACAGCTGAACAACATATACTATGGGAGAGAAAAGAAGGAAAGGGATAAAATGTTGGAAAGTCTAGCCAGGGCATGGCTCCGCTCCAGTACTAAACTCATCCCACACCTGGCTGCCAGAGAATTGACCTCCCTTTGTCCTTCTCTCAGCTCCAGGCATTCTCTCTGTCTGTGCTGTCCCCCAAGCCTAGAAGGCTCTCTCTCCTCCACTTCCACTACTGACCTCCCTGGCTTCCTTTAAGTCTCAGCTAAAATCCCTCCTCCTACAGGAACGTTAATTATTTCCTATTTATCCTGCATAGAGCGTTCTTTGTCTATGTTTGTTTGTATGTTATCTCCTCTACTAGACTGTGAGCTCCTTGAGGGCGGGCACTGTCTTTTGTCTCTTCTGTATCCCCAGCTCTAAGCACAGTGCCTGCAGTATATAGTAGGTACTTAAAAATCAAAAATCAAGATTCCAGAGGACTCCCTTCCCCATCCTGGCCAGAGTGGCATAATGCCCTCTCTCTCATCCAGAGAGGGCAGCTAAAGCCCACATCTGGGGGCAGCTAGCCACAGTGAGAAGAGTCTCCCTGAAGTGTCTTTCCCAACTGCTGCTTTGGGGGATGTGCCTCCCCTTGGGCAGATGGGAGGAGTCTTGGCTAGGGTCCTCTCCCATACATCTTTGAGAGAGCAAAGTCTCATCTTCTCAGAAGGGGCCACCTGAAAGCTTCTCCCTACTTCATACCAGGAATCTGGGTCAGGACCGTATCATTCCCCTTCATTCCCTTAGGAGGTGCCCCCCCTTGCAGCTCAGGCATGGGCTTTTCCTCTCCCCCAGCTGGCCCGAGTGGGGCCCCAGACATAGTTCTATAGGCCCCTTAGTTTCATGATGACTGGTTTCAGGAGCTTGTGGTAAGCTGGGAGATAATATGATAACCCCATCTTTGGGGTGCGGGGATGTCCATCCTGTCCTCTGGCCTGTCCTCTCACCCCATGAAGCAACTTCAACCTCCCTGACCCGAGGTAGAGGAAGGTAGGGGATGTGATTCCTAAAGAGCTGCAGCTGGAGGAAGAGAATGCCACCACTCCAGGATCCAGATGAATGAGGTGAGGTTGAGAAAGATGTTCTTGAACCCACACCCCTTAGCTCCTCCTCTCCCCACTCTGTCCTCAAAAGGGCCTAGGTACTAAGTCTTCTCCTGCATCTTGAGGACCAAGACACAAAGAATCACAGGATTTATAAAGCTAGAAAGGAGAGCCTCAGAAATTTGAGTGTTGGAACCAGAAAGTACCTTTCTAGGCTTTGATTGCCTCCTCTGTCAAATGAAAGGAGTGCCTTAGATGCTGTCCTGGGATCCTTTTAACTATAAAACCTATGCTCTGGAGGGTAAAATGTTAGAATTGGAAGGGACACTGGAACATAGACTGTTAGAACACAGAATGTCAGGGCTCAGAGGGGTCTTAGAACAAAGAATGCCAGAGCTGGATTAGAACAGAGAGTGTCAGAACCGGGAGGGCCCTTAGAACAAAGAACGTCAGAGTTAGGAGGAGCCTTAGAACATAGAATGTCAGAGCTTGAAGGGCCCTTAGAACTGAGAATATCAGAGGCAAAAGGGAACTTAGAAGTCAGAATGTCAGAGGTAGAAGACCCCTTTGAGATCATATAGCCCACTCCCTTCAGTTTATAGACTGAGGCCAGATGTTAGAGAGGCTGCCCAAGTACAGAAGCTAGTCTTTAATTGCCACTGGAAGGGTCAGGATTAGGTTCATCCCCAGGAATTGACTATCTCAACTAAATAAACATTTACAAAAATGGCTCCTACTTGCAGGACCTTGTGGTCAGTCTCAGGATGAAAAAAAAAAGATACTGCTCCTGCCCTCAAGGGGCTTATAATCTAGATGAAACAGTGAGAATATAATGACCATCTAAATACAAGCTCAATAGCTCGGCTCTGCCATCTCCTGAGCACTTAAAAAAAGAGATCTAAGAGATTTGAAGAGAGAAAGGGAATCATACTCAGAAAAGATCAGGAAGGCTTCATTGAGGAAAGGTAGCACCCTAGCTGGGCCTTGGCTTGAAGATGCCCCAGATGGGTAGGATCTGCTGGGGCTTCTGCTTTCCTACTGGAGCCTTAAAGAACCCAGGTCCTCTCCATGCCATGGTGAGAAATCAGAGGAGGTTGCTTGTGGAGACTTCCCCTACAAGGATGGGGAACCTGCAGGCTCTAGGCTAGGTCCTTGGGTGCAGACCTTTTGACTGAGTCCACCTAAACAAATCCTTTTATTAAGGAGATTTGCTCTGTGAAGTCTGGATTCAGTCAAAGGGCCACACTTGAGGACCTAGAGGGCCATATGTGGCCTTGAGCCTGCAGGTTCCCCACCCCTGCTAGGGCTATGCAATAGAATGAGGCAGAATAAATTATTATTATTATTATTATTATTATTAAAGACATCACAACATGGTATGATGCAAACATAACCACCTTAGGGCTACATTGCAGCTGTAACACTTGGCAGTGCTGCCCAAACCAGTTAAAATATAATTGAGAAATATCTAACAAAAATAAGTAAAAATACAATAGGACATAGATAATGTTAATACATAGTTTTTTAAGCCAATATGAGGCCCAGAGGGGTCCTTATATATGGTTTAGTGACCCTTATTTTTCTTTGAGTTTGACATGACTAGTGTAGTGGATAAAGAACTGGCCTCAGAGTCAGGAAGACCTGGGTTCAAGTCCTACCTCAAACACAGACTGACTATGTGACCTGGTGAAAATCTCTCAACCTTTCAGTGCCACCAAGACTAGCAGGTGCCCAGCAGGAGCTATCCTGTATTGATAGAGGGAGTTTCCTCATCAAGGGCTTCTCTATGCCAGGGGTGTCAAAACTCAGATAGAACTAGGGGGGCTACTAAACAGTATATAAAGATCTCTGTGGACCTCACATAATATTAACATTATCTATGTTCTTTTGTATTCTGTTAAATATTTCCCAACTACAAGTGCTGAGCCAAAGAAACACCAAAGAAACTGTAAATTTGGACCAAAAAAGAAAGAGGTACAAAATGTGCACAGAAGATATAAATCTGTCAATGTAGGTTTGATGTCAGGAGCAACTTCCTGACAATGAGAGCTGTCCAGTAGAATGGTCTGACTTGAGAGTTAGTGAGTTCTCTTCCTTAGAGGTCTTCAACAATACAATGGATGACTATTGCCTGTTTGGATTCCTTTCTGTGTGGTCTGCACTGGATGTCCACTGAGGTCCTTTCTAACTCTCAGTTCTATAATTCTGTAATCTTAACGGGGGAGGGAGTGTTAAGGGATACACACTTTTTAAAAAGTTGTATGTAAAATTAATTTTTTTCATTTCCTCTAACTCCTAACTTCCCCCCTCCAGCCCCCAGAAAAGGAAAGAGAAAAAGAGGCCCTCTTAACAAACATGTTTAGTCCAGTAAAACAAATCCCCAAAGTGACTGTATCAAAAATCCAAGTCCCACTCTGGGCTCTGAGCCTCCTGGTCATGAGTCCTCTGGAATCCTGGTTGGCCATTGTATTGATCAGAGTCCCTATGTCTTTCGAACTTGTTTTTCTTTACAATGTTATTGTATAAATTCCTCTTCTCCTGAGACTGCTCCATTCATCCTGCCTCAGCTGGTATGAGTCTCTGTGATCTGAATCTTGAAAGATGGGAAGAATGTCAGCAGGCAGAGGTGGTGAGGGCAGTAGAGACAGACACCCCAGGAAGAGTGGGGACAAAAAAGCAGAGTGAGAAAAAAACAGACTTATTTGGTGGATGGCAAATAGGTCAGTTTGGCTGTGGTAGAGAGAATCTAGGAGAGGGAGGATTGTGAGCTAAGGCTGGGTGGGCACTCAGAGTCAGCCTGTGAAGGGCCCTGAACATCAGACTAACAACGGTGCTCTTGACCTTAGGGACAATGGGGAGCTATAAAAGGTTTCTTAGCAGGGGAATGGCACGATTGGAGTGGCATGCTCTCTGCACATGAGAGATACTCCATGTATATTTGTCAAGTTGAAAAATGATTGCGAATTAAGAAGATTTATTTCAAGCCACATGTGGGATATAATGTCAGGGCAGAGAGTGGAGTCAGGGAGACTGATGGAGAGAGAGAGAGAGAGAGAGAGAGAGAGAGAGGGAGAGAGGGAGGGAGGGAGGGAGAGAGAGAGCACAGCGGCTCGTGTGTGTGTGTGTGTGTGTGTGTGTGTGTGTGTGTGTGTGTGTGTGCACGAAAGGGGGGTGCGTGGATTACAGAGAGTTTGTGGGGGGAGGGTGTCCGGGTTGGTGAGTGTTTGTTGAAACCACAAAAAAAAAAAAAGTATAACTTTGACTCAGAGCCAGGTTCTTAAATGTGTTTGTCTCCCCCTGGCTCTGTCAGACACCTCCCCCTCCCCTCCCCTCCCTACCAACGTCATTAACTCTTTCTTCTCCTATCAGTCAGTTCATTCATTCACTCGTTTATTCACTCACCTCAAATAACTCCCTTCTCTGAGGCCTCCTTATGACATGTGGGTGGCCTCAGGTTCTTTTCTTTAGCTTTCACACAGAAATATTAACTTCAAAAGGTATAATCACAAATATATAAACTTACTCCCCTAACATGTGGGAGGTATAATCCTTCTCCCCGGGTTGCACCACCTCTGGAGAGGGAGAGAGGATTATTAGGTTCATAATTTAGCTCACTTCCCAAAGGGCACAGTCCAAGTCCAAGTTCCAAATCTAAAGTCCCCTCCAGCTCAAGTCCCAGGCAGGCTGGCTTCTCCCAGCTCCTATGCTGGGCTGGCTGGCTGCATCATCCCTCCTGTAATCCTGGCTCCAAGGTCACCATGGAGGAGATTCCAGGAGGGCATGACTGAGGCAAGCCCTACCAAGGTGGGGAGGGAAGGCTTCTGGGATTGGCTCACCACCTGCCATTGAAATTAGTCCAGGACAGGGTGAGGGGCTCACCTAGAGGCTCTAGGAGCCAGAGGACCCAAATGGCAACCACAAAGCCCAGAGAGCCACCTCCTGACAATGAGAGTGGTCCAACAGGGAATGGAGGGGTGGCCTCTGCCTCGCCCCCCCTTCCCTGGAGGCCTCCCAGTTCAGGCTGGATATGTTGGGTCTGTTGGAGAGAAGATTCTCATTTGGGCCCCAGAGGGTCCCTTCTGTTCATCTCTGAAGTGCTGGTTAAGGTTAGAGGTCTCCTCCTGAGACTGTCCTGGTTTGAGTGTCCCTTTCTTCTTTCCTCTCTCCTTCCATCGTTCCTTTGTTCATTCCTTCCTTCTTTTTCCTTTCCTTCCTTCCTTTTTCCTTCCTTCCTTTCTTTTACCTTCCTTCCTTTCTCCTTTCTTTTCTTCCTTCCTTCCTATCTTTTCATGTTGTGAGCCTTTAATGAATGTTTATTGAATGGAAGTTAGTTCATCTAGCAGGTATTTTTTTGAGTACTTGCCCTGCCCAAAGCCCCCTGTGTGGTACACAGGGATGAGTGGGACACAGTCCCCATCCAGAGCCATAACTAGCAGGTGGTGAACATGGCATTGTTCCAGATCACTGGCTTCTTGTGGGGGCAGATGGGCCAGTACTAGTCCAGTCTCCTTTTGTACAACTCTCAGTGTCAGGAAATGTTTTCTCTAACTTCCACTCATTGCTCCTGGTTCTACCTTGTTGTCATGTTTTGCCTTGAGGTCCTCCTGTGACAACTGCCAGGGGAATCCTTTCCCTGAAGTTACTGTCCCCCTAGTCATCACAGAGCTAAGGGATAGATTCTCTGAAGGATAGGCTGGTTTCTTTCCTAGCACAATTGCAACCATGGGTAGGATTATCTTCTAGGCTGCTTTTGCCATACTCATCCCCTAGGAACAGCTAATAAACTCTCAGTTTCGGGGCCCTCCATCAATTCTATTTACTAAGCACCTACTATGTGCTAGATCAGGAGTGGGGATTCAGGACAAAAATAAACCTATGAGAAACAGAATGCAACCTGCTTGAGGTCAGGGATTATTTCATTTTTATCTTTTTATCTCTAGTACCTAGTACATTTCCTGGCACATAGTAGGTATACAATAAATGCTAACTGATTGCTGATCCTATGAGAATGTGAAAGTGAATAATATATGAAATGCAAAATAAAATACCAGCCAAGGTGAAAAACAATTGATTAGGATCATAGGATAATGGAGTTACAAGGGATCTTAGAGGCCATCTAGTCCAACTGCTAACCCATTTAACATATGAGCAAAGTAGAGGCAGGGATACCAAGTAACTTGGTCACCCATTTCTCTTAGGATCATAAGCTAGAAGGAACCTTGGAGGTCATCTAGTCCAAGTCCTAATTTTATAGATGAGGAACTGAGGCCCAGAGAGGTTACATGAGCTGCCCAGAGTGTTTGAGGCAGCACTGAACTTGGTTCTTCTGACTCCGAATCCAGCACTTTCCTCATTGTGCCATCTGCCTCTAGGAGGTGGCAAGGGAGAGAGTCAAGATTTGAACACAGGTCCTCTGACTTCCCATCCAACCTGGTGCTCTTTCCCACTTTACCAGGATAGACAAGGTCGGGTGAAACACGGCAAGAAGCCTTATTTTGGAGTCTCAGAAATGAAGTTCAGTTGTGTGATCCTAAAGCACTTGACCTATCTAGACCTTGGTTTCCTCCTCTGTGAGACAGGAGGAGGGTTAGACTAGAGGACCCCCAGGCTCCTTTCAGCTCTAAACCTAGAACCTCTTCTCCTGCGCAAATAGATAAGAGGATGAGAGAGAGAGAGAGAGAGAGAGAGAGAGAGAGAGAGAAGTTTCGAGGGAGACAAAGACAACAGTTAGGAAGCCCATTGAGAAAATGAATGTGAAAGCACCCTGGAGAGTATACACAACCCTACTCGGGGGTTATACTGAGAATAATGGCAACCTGTGGCCCAGAACCCCAGCTCTGGGTTTGACTCAGACCAGAGTCAGTCTCAAGAGCAACCCACAACCCATTCTCCTGGCTCTAGCCTGAATCTAGGCAAAGAAAATAAGAGCTGGAGTTTTATATGGTGCTTCGAGGTTGGCAAAGCGCTCTGTATACATTCTCTCACTTGATGATACACGAGGCAACGGGTTAGAGCAGAAAGCGTCAGGACTGGGTTCGAGTCAGGATTTGGCGATGAGACCTTGGGTAAATCATCCCCCCCCCCGCCCCGCCTTTGTTGTTGGTCAGCTGTTTTCCAGTCATTACTGACTCTTTGGGATCCCATTTGGGGTTTTCTTGGCAAAGATACTGGAGTAGTTTGCCATTTCCTTCTCCAGTTCATTTTACAGGTGAGGAAATTGAGGCAAACGGAGTTAAGCGACTTGCCCAGGGTCATACAGCTAGTAAGTGTCTGAGGCTGGATTCAACTCAAGTCTTCTTGACCTTGGCCTGGCCCTCTATGCACTGCAGCAGGGCTTCTTAAACTTTTTCCACTCTTTGACCCCTTCAGCCCTTCCATTTGACCCCTTCCAGTGTAGATCCCATCTAGGTGTCCCCGTATGGGTGTACTACACCACCTAACATTCCCCCCTTGCCAAGCCTTAGTTTTCTCATCCATAAAATGGAGGTTATATAATAATTGTGACCTATTACTATTGTTCATTAGAATTTAAAAATATTTTAAATGTCAGCTATTATCATTATTCCAGGAAATCACATATTCATTCTACAAACATTTAAAACGATTTTATTATGAACTTGGCAGACATAAACGGGATCATTTCCATATACAAGAAAGAACTGAAAAAGAGAATTGTCTGTGAAACCATGAATCTCTCTTGCGTATAACTTGGTTTTCTTTAAAGTAGAACATCTCATATCAAAGGTCAGGACCTTAAAGAGACAGAACCTTACAAAAATATAGAATAAATTTAACATGACTATTCCAATACTGCCCGGCTTGTCTGTGTCTCTTCGTGAACTTCCTTCTCTTATCTCCTGTGTGTTTTAGAAACATTTCATCGATGCTTTTTTTTTCCTCTTCTCTCTCATTCTCTCTCTCTCTCTCTCTCTCTCTCTCTCTCTGTCTGTCTCTCTCTCAGAATCACTATTAATTCTTCCCCTCCCTTAATTCTTCCCCCAGCCCCAAGATAATGTCTTCCCTTGTACCAAAAAAATATATATAGTCAAGGAAAACAAATGTGCACACTAGCCATCAGATAAACATTTAAGAACCTACCACGTGCCAGGTCAAATACCAAGTGAATGACCTAGCTGCTAAATGTTTCAAGAGTTCAGAGGAGGGAATTTTCAGAGAACCCAGAACAGGGAAATCAGGGTGGTGAAGAACTTTGAGATCATGGACTGCGAGGAATAGTTAAAGGAACCAGGGCTATTTAGGCTGGGAAAGAGAAGACTTAGGGGACATAATCAAGGAAACAGGACCTATTACTATAGTTCATTAATAATTGTAAGTATTTTAAATTATGATAGGGCTATTATTATGATGGGGTAGCTAGGTGTCCCAATGCTCTAACCACTGGGCTTAGAATCAGGAATGCTCATCATCCTGAGTTCAAATCTGGCCTCAGACACTTCCTAGCTGTGTGACCTTGGGCAAGTCACTTAACCTTGTTTGCCTCAATTTCCTCACTTATAAAATGAGCTGGAGAAGGAAATGGCAAACTACTTCAGTATCTTTGCCAAGAAAACCCCAAATGGGGTCACAAAGAGTCAGACAGGACTGAACAACTCAACTCATTATTGTGATGCCAGGAAATCATTCATTCATGAGTTTGAGTATTCGAAAGGCGATGATGCTTGGCCCCAGAGAGCAGAACTAGGAAAGTTAAAAAGAGGCTTGAGGTCAGAAAAAAACCTCGTTAACCGTGAGAGTTTGTCCAAAAGTGAAGTGGACCTACACAGGGAGTAATGAGCTCCCCGTCCTCATGGGATGTCTTCAAGCAGAGTCTGGATGTGCACTTGTCAGGTGTTGTAGAGAGGATTGTTGTGCAGGTAAAAGGTTGAATTATAAAGGTCATTCTCTGATACTGAATGGTAGGATCAGGGAAGTTTCCTGAAGGAGGTGGCATTTAAGCTAGGTAACGTTGCATCGAACACCCATTGATGGGTGAGTACATTGTGGTATGTGGAGAGAAATATTGTCACAGCATAAGAAATTACAAATATGAATTCAGGGAAACATGGGAAAACTTGTACAAACTGATACGGAAAGAAGAAAGCAGAACCAGGAAAAAGATACAAGATAATTATGTCACAAAACGCTGTACAGTGAGATCATTCTTAGTCAAAGAGAAGAGATGAGGAAATGAATCTCCTGTTTCTTGGAGAGGCGGAGGACCATGGTTACGGAACAAGGCCTTTGCTGACATGCTGTCAGCTGGTTTTGTGGAACTGGTTTTCTTTGAGGCAAGAGATGACTCCTTGGATGGCGATGGGGAGGGCAGGGAGGGAGATCATGGCCAGATATGACTAGAGAAACATTGGTAACGATTTGAGGCCAAGGAGACAGTGCCAGAAAAAGGTCAATCCTAGAAGAGCCCCTGAGACCAGAGGAGTCTGACCGCTCATTTTTCAGATGAGGAAACTGAGGCAGACAGAGGTGTTCAGAGTCACACAGCTAGTAACTAGCCTGTCTGAAGTGGGATTGGAAATCAGGTCTTTCTAACGCCAAGTGCAGGCCTCTGTATCCATTACATTGGGCTGACTCACTTGACAGGGATAGGGATAGGGTTTAGACCTGTGACTTCACGGATGTAGGAAAATTCCCAATGAGGAATTCCCTCTATCAGTGTACATCCCCCTTTCAATGCTTCCATGTCTAGTCTTAGAGAGCTGCTTATGTGACCTGCCCAGCGTCACACAGAGACCCAAATCTTCCTCCAGTAAGGGCCCCCCTCCATCCCATTGGCCAGGCTAAGGCCTCCAGGGATGTGCTTGGATGGAGGGGTCAGGGGAGTGGGGGTGGGGCAGCAGGAGGTAAGTGGAGAAAAGCCAGTGGGTGCACATTTCGGGGGCTTCTCTGAGGCCAAGCTGCATGCTTTGGACCCAATTCCATAGGAATTAGATGGCATTTAGGTTTTTGTCTTTGTCTGTCCGGGGTCTGCTATAAGTAACAAGTGATTAATAAATGCTTGTTGGAATGGATCAGCTTCTGAGAAGGGGGGAGCGGTGAGATCTTCAGGGCAGTGGTTTCCTACAGCACATGTGGGTGGTTGGTTTTAAATAGGCCACCGAGTACGTGGAACCGTGAGAGAGCCCATGCACACAGGCCTCATCCCTCCTTCTGAACACGTATAGATACATACATCCAACATACTGATAATATATTTGTGCAGGTGCTGACACACATAGACTTACCATCATAGGGTCATGGGTCTAAAGCTGGAAGACACCTCAGAGGCCTGTCCTATCATCTGATAGACGAAGAAACCGAGGCCCAGGGACCTCCATCTCACTTACTCAAGGTCACAGAAAGAGAAGTTAGCATAGCAGGGCCAGGGTGCAAACTCAGGCACCATGACTGCGAGTTCAGAGCTCTTGCCACTGAGCCACACTACCTTTCTAGGTACACATGGTCAGAAGAGGCACGCCAGCATGATGGGACTGCACGCCAGTCTTGAAGGCAATGGAGTTCTCTTTTAAGTGCAAATACCAGGAGTGCCTTCTCCCCAAGTATCCTTCTATTCATGTTTATAAAGAATTAGTGGTACTTGGCAGCTAGGTGGCGCAGTGAGTAGAGCACTGGAGGCCCTGGAGTCAGGAGGATCTGAGTTCAAATCCAGCCTCAGACACTTGACACACTTACTAGCTGTGTGACCTTGGGCAAGTCACTTAACCCCAATTGCCCTGCCCCCCCCCCAAAAAAACAAATAAAAAGAATTAGTGGGAGGTGCTATTGTGTAATTGATAGAGATCTGGCCTCAAGGTCAAGGACAACTGGGTCCAAGTCCTGACTCTGACATAGTCTAGCTATGTGACCCTGGGAAAGTCAAGCCACCTTTTAGTGTCTCCAGGCAAATATCTAAGTCTAGAAATTATGGAACATGTGCTGAGCTTACTGGCAGGAGAGAATTTTGTATACTGAAGTCAGTCTGTAAACATCTAGTACATGCCTATTATGTGCCACTTAGGCAATAAGCATTTATTAAGTGTCTACTGTGTGCCAGATACTATGTTAAGCTCTAGAGATACAAAGAAAGGCAAAAAGATGGTCCCTGCTGTCAAGGAGCTCACGAGTTTACTATCTCTAGCTTGTTTGTATACTCTCCCCCCTTAAAATAGCCCATAACAACCAAAGGACAAAGAAGGTTAGGATATAGAATGTCAGAGCTGGAAGGGCCCTGAACACCCAGAATGTCAGAGCTGGGAGGGCCCTTAGAACCCAGAATGTCGGAGCTGGGAGGGCCCTAAGAACCCAGGATGTCAGAGCTGGGAGGGCCTTTAGAACATGGAATGTCAGAGCTGGGAAGGCCCTAGAATACAAAATGTCAGGCCTGGAAGAGGCCTTAGAACAGAGAATGTCAGCTGGGAGCGCCCTTAGAACTCAGAATGTCAGAGCTGGGAAGGGTATTAGAATATAGAATGTCAGAGCTGGAGGGGCCTTAGGACACAGAATGTCAGAGCTGGGAAGGGTATTAGAATATAGAACGTCAGAGCTGGGAGGGGCCTTAGGACACAGAATGTTAGAACTGGGAAGGGTATTAGAATGTAGAATGTCAGAGCTGGGAGGGGACTCAGGACACAGAATGTCAAAGATAGGAGGGGCCTGAGAACATGGAAGTTCAGGACATAGCACATTAGAGCTGAAGGGACAGTAGAAGGCAGACTGTTAGAACTAGAACACACCTTAGAACAAAAACTGTCAAAGCTAGAACATGGGAAGTCAGAACTGGAAGAGCTTTTTAAGGAGGAAATTCAGTGCCTTAATTTGTAAAAATGGAGAAACAGAGGCCCTGGGAAGTTAAGCAAGCCCAAGCGGTTAGTAGGTGTCGGAGCTGGGGCTTGATCCTGCATCTCCAAGCTTTCTTCTGCTACCCCAACTGCCTCTAGGTTCTGAGAAATGGTGAACACAGGTGCAGAGGAACCTAAGGAAGTTCTGGGTGAATATGATAGAGAGCCCTCCCTCCGCTAGAACTACTCCTTGCTAATGCTAGCTTGAGAGCCCAGTGAGGCCCGCCACTAATGCCTTATCCTTTCTTAGCAGTCAGCGCTGTGCCCTACAGACAATGGGCACTTTCAAAGTGGTTGTTAAGTGAACTAATGAAGACCTAGTGAAATTCCCTCCTCCTCATCTCCCGCTCTTGACATCCGAAATCCTGCAAGGGCCAAATGTGACTTCTTCTAATTCCCTCCACACCCAGCTAAGCGGGATTTCTTCAACCTCTCCTGCTCTCATAAGACTTTGTCCTTTTCTTACCTACTGCTCACATGCTAATTTATGCCATAGTTATCCGTGTGTCTCCCATCTCCTCAGCAGACTATAAGCTCCATGAGGGCAAGGCCCACATCTTGCTTCTATACTGACTAATTGCCTAACAAATGTAGAATTAATTAAATCTGAACTGGATTCCACAAAATGTAGGCTCTCTGTTCCAAGGACTCCCCAGCTCTAATATTCTGGGTGCTGAGGTACCCTCCAGTGTAGATTTTCTCTCCCCTAAGTTCATTTAAAGTTCTAACTTTATGTTCTCAGATCCCTTTCAGTTTATCTTCTACATTTTCAAAGCCCTCCCAGCTCTGACATTCTAGGTTCCAAGGCTCCTCCCAACTCTGACATTCTGTGTTCTAAGGATCCTGCCAGCTTTGACATTCTGTGTTCTCAGGCCCCTCCCATCTTTGATATTCAGTACTGCACTGTACCTACCAGTTCCAGTATTCCAAGTGTTCTAAGTGAGTGATCTCTTAGGGCTCTGGGGCCTTTGGAGCCCACATGTCTACCTTGGCCCCGCCTGAGAGAGCCTCTGTTCTGGGATACACCCCCTTCCCCAGCAGGAAAGCTCTGCAGGGCCACCCCGCCCCTGTCTGGGTTTTGGCATTTGCCCATGAGCACAAAAATCATAGATGCATTTCCGTACTGCAGGTTGGGTGTGTTAGCAGCCATGCAAGTGTGTGTGCTTGTGTATGTGTGCATGTGGGCGCTTCTTCTCAGGGCCACATGGCTGCGGTGGTGTATGCAGCCCCATACGGCTGACCAGAATGCCAGTGCATGTGCAAGTCTGTTTGCGTGTGTGTCGGGGAGGGTTCGTGGGTTGATATGTGGAGATGAGGGCGGCTTTCTGCTGGAGGAGGCAGGAGATCACAGACAGAGGAAGTGGCTTCTCAGTCAATGGGAACCATGTGAAAGTTCTCAGAATGCGTCCCCTTCTCCCCCCCCACGCCCTTCTCCCCCAACAAGGCTTGGCCTGCCTTCCTGCCCTTAGCATGGCACCCACCGCTGCTGGCTGGGGCTGAGAGCAGGGAGCCAGGATCTGATCTGAGATTCCCGGGCTCCTGGGCAGCTCCTGAGGGGGTCTCCCAAGGTTCCCCCAAGGGGTAACTAAAGGAACACTTTCCAAGGCTCCCAGATTCCATGCCCAACCCCTACTGTGGCTGTGTCTGTGGCTTCCCTTATTCATGAATTCCCCTGGAATTCCCCTGATGGAGGATCCTGCTAAAAATCACGCACAGGTGAATACATGCCTACAAATGCCTAGCAACCAATTTATCGATAAGCATTTATTAAGCACCTGCTATGTGAAATGGTAGGCACTCTGGGATGCAGAGACAAAAAAAATGATTCCTACTCTCAGTGGGGTGCTTATACACGAACATACATGAGTCCATATGGACAGTTATTCATATACATGTATATATACGCATACACAGAATGAATGTATATGTGTGTGTACAGAAAATGCATATCTATCTGTATATATACAGGATAGATATTTGGATATATACATGTGTGTATATGTATATGTTCCAAATAAATATTTTTGTATATGTGTGTACATATATACACATATATACATACATATGTATACATGTATGTATTTGCATATTTACAGCATAAAAAAGTAAAACAAGGTAGTTAATTAAAAGGGAAGAGGAAGAGAATAAGCATTGATTAAGCACCTACTATGTACAGGCACATTATATAT
Organism: Trichosurus vulpecula; assembly: GCF_011100635.1. NCBI lineage: Eukaryota > Metazoa > Chordata > Mammalia > Diprotodontia > Phalangeridae > Trichosurus > Trichosurus vulpecula. The sequence goes on along the minus strand of NC_050574.1, from coordinate 59,127,372 downwards.
TTTATCTTATTTGATCTTGTATAACCCTGGGAGGTTGGTGCTATTATACCCATTTTACGGATAAGGAAACTGAGGTAGATGGAGTTTTTTTTGAGTGACCTACCCAGGGTCACACAGGTATTATGTATCAGAGACCAGATTTGAACTCCTAGACTCCAGCCCAGAACTCTATTTGATGCCTATACACACATACATTTTATATGTGTGTGTATATATATATATATATCACACATACATACATAAACACACACCTACACAGAGACACATCATGCTTTGTACCAAGGGTCCTGTCTGTCCTGGGGGTGGGGGTGCCATGACAAAGTGTGTTCACGAGGGTGATGGATTCTCTTCAGTCTGAGCTTTCTGTCTCAGGAAATTGCCCTCCTCTATTTTTACCTATGTTTCCCCTGAACTATCCCAGATCCTAAATACACTGGAGGCAAAAAATTGTTTAACCTAAATTTTGAATCTCCCCCAACCCTGACCACACGCTCTGCACGTGGAAAACACTTATTAGAAGGCATCTTAACACATAGTGGATAGAATGCTTGACTTACAGTCAGGAGGACCCAGTTTGAATCCTGTGTCACTTAACTAGCCGCAGTAAGTGTGGCTTGGTGAG